>NC_142803.1:59963503-60009656 GCF_049724085.1 Artemia sp. Qi Xiang Cuo | reverse complement strand
TACTATCAAGAGCGAGGGTATGTTTTCAAATATCCACAGTCTTTATATATCTATAAATTTAGAATCAAGTGAGTTTTTTTTGTCCATTTATGCTTTTTGTGTGCACTGAAAATTGAGTCAAACTAACCACAAGAAAAATGTGAAAATTTAAGATGAATGATATTGGAACTTTAAGATTGAAATAGACATTTCAAATACCATAAATTCAAGCGAAAAACCCTATTGTGGCAGCAATATATGGTTATGATAACTGGGGTGTAGTAGGGGTGTTAATGGCCTTCTTCTAGACCTTATTTTGTCCATTACAACCCTAATTTGCTTCTAGATCCATGACTCCCAACATAGGGCATACACCCACCGAGGGGCATGGGAATATTTTGGGTGGGTCATAGGCAGGACGTACACCCTTCGAAAAAACAGATACATGATAATATTGCAACGACGTCATCCATTGTAGGAAACGTGTTACATACAGACAGAAATTTTCATTCGCATAAAATACACCTAGAGGACAACTCGAAAAAAGATACAAATTTAATGGCCTTTTGAACTTCCTTCAGGTGGATACTTGTAGAATTTTGGGTAACAAAATTTAAATTTCGTGAGGAGGCATCAGGATTCTAGAAATGCCTAGGTGGGACATGGCCCAAAATCGGTTGGGAACCACTGCTTGAGATCTTTTTTTTTTGCCCCTTCAAATAGCTTTGAATATATATTATACATAAACGAATTTTATAATTATATTATTAATGATAAAAAACACCATAAGTGCTCCTACGCTTTACTGCAGAACGCCAGACTTTCTGAACATCAGAAGAATGTCACCAAAAAGTTAATCCCAAATCATCTTCATCTCTGGCAGCATCTACCATGGAGAGCGGCAAACTGGCAAAACTGTCCATGTAGTGTGGGTTGAAACAACAATTGCAGAAATTACATGAGCTCTGAAGATGATTGAGTCTGACTATTTTGGGAAATCCAAAGACGAAATAGCTGATGTAAATGGAAAATGTCCCAGGATACAACGGTCTAAAACTGTTCCTTTGAGCAAACTAAGTTTGCTTATATTTTAACTGATGTTCTTGGACCTTATTCTGGAAAACGACCCTTGATGAAGTCGGCAGAAAGCAGTTATTGAAAGTGTTAATTTTTCTGCATCCCAATGAAGTTTCAAAGCAGTTCTGCTCATAGTTAATATATGCTGCGAGGAGGCCACCCATCACGATACAAAAAGAAATTTTAATTGATGCGTTTAAGCTATTCCAGTTTTTCAGACTTCTATGGAGCCAGGAAGGATCGACGACAAGAGGGACAACGTGATCCAGGGAGGAAAATAGCCAAACTCGTCTGAAGTCGTGAAAAAAAGCTTTGGGCATTTCACATGGGTCTGCCAGCATTGAGGGGAGTTTCTCCCTTTCTGGGTGAGTTCTCAGCAAAGAAAGAGTTTCGATGAATGAGCAATCTTGGAATGCAAAACTGTTTGTGATTGATAGGTTGAATAGATTTGGAGGATGTGTGCCAAATGTTGCTGTCTCTGAAGACTTGATGAAACTGGTTAACTCCGCTAGAAAGAGCTATGATTTGTACCTACAGCAGGAAAAGCCTTGAAAGAAAAAACTGAGAAAGAGTGGCAGAATTCGGAGGCGAGAGAACGGCTAAGAGAGCAGCAGTTCGCTAAAACCTCTCTGAAAAGAGGTTTTGAATATAGACTCGAAAAATCTCAACGCAAAAAAAAAGACAAGGAAGAGGCCACAGACGAGTTTCTGAAGGAAGCTCATAACCGGCTCAAAAAAGGCACTGAAAAGAAAGGCATGGTTGAGATATAGCTAGCGCAGGCTATGATAAATGGGACTTAAAGAACCAGCAGCAGTTAAAGTCAAAGAAACAGTTACTGGTCACATCTCTGTTCCATTAGAAAGCAGTGCAAAAAAATGGAAACAAGTAGGTTATGTGTTCTAGTTACCGTACCCTTATCCTTTCATCACATTTTTGTATCTGATTTTTTGTATTCGAAAGTTAAGCGTTCAGAAAAAAAGAAAGAAAAGGCTCCTCCCATAACAAGCTGATTCTCAGGTGGTCGGTTTCTTAATTATCACTTGGCCTCTGATCATCGAGACATGTCTGCAAATGATCATTCCCACGCTTTTTTTCGTAGTCAAGTGTCATTTGCGGTTGTGTCACTGTTTTTTCTTTCAAAAGTTTTCTGAAAACTGAGTTTTTGGGTCCATTTTGCGTCCAAAATGGTCCCTAGAGAGGTCCCTTTTTCGACTATAAAGAGATTCCTAAGTCCCTATTTTTCACCGATTGAACCTGTGGCAGCCCTGGAATAAACAAAACTCAAAACGAGCAGAAACTAAATAAATATTCATAGCAAACAAACATACAAGAAGTACTAATATAAATAAATAAATAAATTTTAAAACGAGTGAAACCTAAATTGGATGTGCAAATCAAGCTTAAAACGGACAAAAATTATTTACAAACAAGAGTTTGGCAACTGCCCCTTTCCGTAATGGTAAAAGTATAAAGCCTATTGCGTCATCATCGCTTTACTAAAACCTGTATCTCTTGAACAGTCATGGAGAAAACTAATAAAATTAAACTGAATATTTGATATATAATGATATTAATTGCTGAAACCTCATCAGCTCAAGATTTTGTTTTACTACACTTTATACTTTATTTTCAATTTTCTAAGAAATGAAAAAGGAAACATTTTTTTTATACCTTGTTTTAGTAAAGCGCCAAATAAGCAGTAGGCTTTAGGCTTTTACAGTTGGGAAAACGGGCAGTAGCCAAACTCTTGTTTGTAGTGAAAACTATAGGTCTCGATCAGTCTTGGGAAGAACTACTGAAAATAAAGTTAATATTTGATTTATAACGAAACTGATTGCGGAATTTATAAGGGAAGGATAGTAGCGAGGATTTTATCACCTTGGTGTATTTGATGTGAATATTAATAAATTTATTAGCTTTGTATTTTGTCATCATTTAATGATTGAAACGGCTTAAATTTTATTTAGGGACTGGGTGATTTTGATGACGCTCTCTCCCTCCCACTTTTCAAACTTTAATCAGTTTTTCCGACTACTTTGGTATTTCTTGACCCCAAAACAGAGAAATAATTCATCGTAATAATTCTGGGTATATTGTTACCCTCAGATATTTCACAAGCCTACTTTTTCCAATATAAAACGCATGTTTAAACACTTTACAATCTACATTATTTATGGCCTGTCACGGAGCCTGCAAGGGGATTTTCATCCTAGTTAACGGGGTAAAAGGGTGGCAAGAGTTCTTATTTGGTCACTTTTTGCTCTTAAAAAGGACTAGAACTTTTAATTTCCAATCTAATGAGCCCCCTCCGAAGTCTCTTTAACCACCGATTCCATGTAAAGTTGCTGTGCAAAAACAATAGTTTAAAGAACCCTTTAATACCGGGTTTACTTAAACCCAAAGGTTTATTTTTATATTTGCCATCTTGCAGCACTAACCGAAACAAAAATAAAAGGTAATTGATTTGAAACGAAAGCTGCCTCCTTCATAATCTTGGTTTATAATACAAGCTGCAATTATTTTTTTTCAAAAATTTGGTTGCATTGATTGTAATAGTCTCCATTCTGGTTTCGTAGTCTTAAATGACGTTTCTTTATCTCTAAATAATTTTTATCCTTCAAAATTCTGTTGTTTTGGATTAAAACTAAATAAAAGAATTCTTTTTGGAACTTGGCAACCTGGAAAAGTATTTCTAACAAGTTGTTGCTTTTCTATATCGAGTTTATTCCGAAATCTGAAGTTTAATCTGCCTTCTATTTTAGATGACCGAGCTATCCTGCCGTTTTCAGATAATGAGTCTCAGGAAATACAATCTTCAAAAATAAATAACGAATTTGATGCTGGGCCTGTTTACTCAAATACAGCAGAAAATGTAAATGATTTAATTAATAGCTCTAATCATAAACAAGCTGTATATTCCGAAAAGAAAGAGTGCACTTCAGTACACTTTTCAGATGCTGCAAAACAGCTCGAACTCGAAAAAGGAATTCCTGCTGTATTGTTAAAGAAATTGAGCAGCAAAGTAGTTGAACAGCAAATTAGATGGAGCAGATTCATCTGGCGATTTTCTTCATGTGGAAATGAGGAATTTTTTTGTATATTGCATTTACACCAAAAAACAAGCAGCAAGCACTGTGTAATTTGTTGTGCGGTAATGGAAGACCACTCAAACTTTGTGAGAAATTATTTAGGCGATGAAGGAGTTTGTCCGATATCCTTGTGTAAAAATGTTGATGATTTAAATCAGCATTTGCTTTTAAAACACGGAAAATCCGAAATGAGTGACGCCTGCAATTTTTGTCAAAAGATTTTTTCTGCACCAGGCTCTTTGAAAACGCACCAAAGAGTGCAAACAGGTGAGAGACCATACAAGTGTGATATATGTCACAATAGTTTTTCTCTATAAGGCAATTTGAATAGGCACCAACGAGTGCATACAGGTGAGAGACCATATAAATGTAATGTTTGTGACAAGACCTTTTCTCAGTCATCAAATTTGAATAAACACCAAAGAGTACATACAGGTGAGAGACCATATAAATGTGATACATGTCAGAAGAGTTTTTCTTTATCAGGCTCTTTGAATACGCACCAAAGAGTACATACAGGTGAGAGGCCATATAAATGTGATATATGTCAGAAGAGTTTTTCTTTATCAGGCGCTTTGAAAACGCACCAAAGAGTGCATACAGGTGAGGCACCATACAAATGTGGTATATGTCAGAAGAGCTTTTCTCTATCAAGTAATTTGGATAGGCACCAACGAGTGCATACTGGTGAGAGACTATATAAGTGTAATGTATGTCAGAAGGGTTTTACTCAATCAGGCACATTTGAATGAACACCAACGAGTGCATAGAGGTGAGAGACCATATAAGTGCGATATATGTCAGAAGAGTTTTATTAGAACAGGCGCTTTGAATACAGCACAAAAGAGTGCATACTGGTGAGAGGCCATATAAATGTGATATATGTCAGAAGGGTTTTACTCAATCAGGCCTTTTGGAAGCGCACCAAAGAGTGCAAACAGGTGAGAGGCCATATAAATGTGGTATATGTCAGAAGAGCTTTTCTCTATAAAGTAATTTGGATAGGCACCAAAGAGTGCATACAGGTGAGAGACCATATAAATGTGATGTATGTCAGAAGAGTTTTACTCAATCAGGCTATTTGAATACGCACCAAAGAGTGCATACAGGTGAGAGACCATATAAGTGTAATAACTTTTAGAATAGTTTTACTGAATAGAGCAGTTTCATTAGACATCAAAGAGCTCATACAGTTTCCATTTAGCCTTACCAGAATCATCTAGACATAAAGTATTTAATATTATCTTCTATTTGAATGATCATCCGACAACTCATTTTAGGAAAAGAATGAGTCTTTCTAAACTAAAAGTTAGCGTTTTCCGTATGTCTTAATTTTCCATATGTGTTTAAACAAAAGCCAAATCTTAAGTATTTAAGAATATGTGGCCTACTTTAATAAATATTTGCAGGAATATAGTCAAATAAATAGTTGGAAAAAGCATTTAATAATCGTATTTGTTTCAGCTACTGAACTATTGTGTCAAGATCGTATTTCAGTAAAAGATTTCAAATACGCGAAATCGTATAAATAAACTGAAGTGCTCAGATAAAAGCCATTTTATAACTTGATTCCAGCTACAAAATCTACACCAATCTGCTTGTGGCTGCTTAAAATTTGCACTTACTCAAGGGCACTCAATATGAAATAAGGTTTCTCCTTTTGAACCCTTTTATATCCATCTTCTGATCCATTTGAAATATGCTGATTATATTTCTGAAATATACTCATTATACTCTGATTGTACCGCCAGCTAGTTTGCTTTTAATTCCATTTGAAATGTAATAGCTCCATTTTTACGCTTACAATGGAATTTTTTTATATTATTTATTGCTAGAATATATCATGAAATATCTAAGCATTGAAAATTCATATTTCATTTGTTGTATTTTTTTTTTCATCTAACTTACATGGCACGGAGCTTTTCTGATAACTTAAATAAGGATCAAAAAATCATCACTGAGAGTAATCCTTTCAAGTGTGTTTCTTATAGCATAACTTATTCCAGAGCAGAACAATCAAAGAGACATCAAATAATTCACTGTGCTGAAAATCTCTGCAGGTGTGATACTTGCCAGAAGTGTTTTATTTGAGCTTCAATTTTAATTGTGCATCAAAGAATTCACACTGGGAAAAAACCCCTTAAGTGTGATATTCGCGACAAAAGCTTTTCCAGCACTTCAAATTTAAATGTGCATCAGGCAATTAACACTGGAAAAAACCTCGCAACTGTATTATTTGCAATAGAAGCTTTATCAACAGTTCACATTTAAATAGGCATAAGGCAATTCACACTGGAGAAAAGCCCTTTGAATGTGGTAATTGCAACAAAAGCTTTTCCGACGCTTCAAATTTAAAAAGGCATCAGGCAATTCACACTGGGGAAAAGCCCTTCGACTGTGATATTTGCCATAAAAGCTTTACTCGGGCTGCAACTTTAAATATGCAAAAAAAAAAAATCCCACTGGGGAAAAGCCCTTCGAGTGAGATATTTGCCATAAAAGCTTTTACCAGGCTGCAGCCTTAACTGTGCATAAAAGAATTCACTCTGGGGAAAGACCCTTTAAGTGTTATGTTTGCAACAAAGGCATTTCCGACGGTTCACATTTAAATAGGCATCAGAGAGTTCACACTGGGGGAAAGCCCTTCGGGTGTGATATTTGCCATAAAATCTTTTCCCAAGCTTCAAGTTTAAATGTGCATCAGAGAATTCACACTGGGGAAAAACCCTTTCAGTGTGATATTTGCGACATAAGCTTTTCCTGTACTTCAAATTTAAACGTGCATCGAAGAATTCACACTGGGAAAAAACCTCAAAAGTGCATTATTTGCAATAGAAGCTTTATCAACATTTCACATTTAAATAGGCATCAGAGAATTCACACTGCTACTTTGAATTTGAGCAGCCATTGAATAATCCATACAGGATAAAAGCCATACAAGTCTTTTACAATGAGAAAAAAATTTCTCAGAACTTAAATTTGCACCTCAACCAAACAAAACCCGCTATGACTAAACTTTTCTTACCCTAAATGTTCTTACCCTAAAATGTTCTTACCCTAGTTATACTCCATTTATTAGATCTATAGCCAAAATGTTTAAATTCTACTTTCTGAAGATTATTGGCTTTAAAACTTCCTCATTGCGTTTTACTCTTTATTGTTAATACAATAAACATATTGTTAATACAATATTATTTTATTAATACAGTATACAATATTGTTAATACAATATACAGTATTGACGATATAATATATTGCGCCTAACCATTATTTCTAAGATAGGAAAAGGAAATAAAAGCAGATTGAATGAATGTTCTTCAATTAGATTATAAGCTGTCCTCAAGTAACGGGCAATTTAAAAAAAACGTCTTTATTTTAATTTATTCAGAACGCTAGTTTGCGTCTCTAGCCTAGAGGTCAAGCAGGAGTCTAAAGAGGTCAAGCAGGAGGACAAAGCAATGGTAAGCAAAACTAAGGCGTAATGTTTAGAGGACAAAGAAACATTTCAGTTTAAGACTCCGGCCTCGTGAGGACTGTCAGGTATAATCCTAGGTCCCATCTCTCATTTGTTTTTCATTTAATTGTTTCATTTTAATATGTTTGGAATATGTTGGTATAATGTTCCAGAATTCCATCTTTTCTTCTTTCTTGTCATTTATCTTTCTCTCCCTTTCTTTGCTCAATTTTATGGGTAGGAAGCATTTTTTGTGATGATTGTCTGCTAAGGAAGTTTTCGCAATGGGTATTAGCCAGGCACCGTTAGTAATTATGATGCTTGAAGGATTAGAGATAAATTTATTGTTCTTGGTAAATTGTTAATTCCTATAAGAAGTTGTAAAAACAGCATGTCATGTATACGACTGAATTTAGATTCATGTTCATATCCTTATTCTAAAATGATTTATATCCAAAAACTACAACCAGTCTTACAGATTGTGTCTCACCACCGTGTATTATATCTTAGCTTCTTTAGATCCATTGATGAAAGTGAAGTGACCAAAATTGTTCATGTTTTTCAATGCTCCTCATAGTAGCCTTTGATTCCTACAAATTGACCTAGTACATTAGCTATTCAGTTGTTTCCATCTTAGCAAAATAAATTACCTTGTCTTATCAGTTTAGTTTAATTATTTCTTATTTTGTCAAGTCAGCTAGATGCTCTTCTTGAATCAAATATGAAACAGAACAGACTGTGGCCCAAGTAGTTTATGGGACGACAGACAGAGCAACAGAAAAGGAAAATCTTAAACCACCGCAGAAACTCTGGTAGGGCGGGTATTTAACAAAAGACTTATTTCAGCCAGATATTCTGATGTGGTAATTATGACTGCATAATGAAACAAAAAATGCTAATAGCTTTGAAATGTGTTTGTTTGGACAGTTTGCCTTTTGTGATTTTATAGTTTTAACTTTATTTATGTATATTATCTAAATGATTTGCCTTTTTTGTGCAAATTAAATGTTGTTTAGCAATAAAATGTAAAGAGTCGTTTATTATGTATTAACCCATAAATTCACAAACGGAAAAAATCTTGGCCCACATGGAAAGTGTAGATATATAGTTTTCATTTTTGGTTTCACAGTTTTCTATTATTTGATGTTGTCAGCTTCGGCATATGTGGCCACCTCTGGCTTATTAGCCTTTACTCTGAGAGACATTGTGAAATATAATAGAAACAATTATAATTAAGTTATGAAATAATGACAAACGAAAAAAGACTAAAGAACTAAAAACACGTTTTAGTTGTGCCAGATTTTTGGATTCTTTTCGCCAAAGTTTTTTAGAACTTTTGAAAAAGCTTATTATTCTAATAGTTATTTTTAAATAATTGGAATAAAAAGTCAAACTTTAGCGTAAAGAGTGAGGTATTGAGGAGGGGCACCCCCCTTATATATTTCTGTTCTTTCTGTAATAATTTCTGTTCTTTTTAAGTTTTAATGTTGACCCTTACTTTCAGGTGATTTTTTTTATTATTATTATTTAACTAAACTTAGATCAGCAGAAATAAAAACTTATGATAGTTCAAACTCAAAACAATCAGAAATTAAATAAACAACCACAAAAACAGAACATACAGCAGGTACTAATATAAATGAACAAATAAATCTTAAAATGAGTAAAACGCAAATTGAATATGCTACTAAGATTAAAACTAAACAAAAATATTTTACTATTGAAGTATAAATGAAGTTCAAAAGAAATTAAATAAACAATAATAGCAAACAAAGAGACTACAAGTACTAATTTAAATGAAAAAATAAATGTTAAAATGAGTAAAACTTGAATTAAAAACGCGAATCAAGCTTAAAACGAACAAAATCACTACAAACAAGAGTTTGGCTACTGTGCCTTCCCTAACGGCAAAAGTATCAAGCCTGCTCATCTTCCACCAACCTATGGTATCTTCCACCAGGGTCTGAGTGTGAGTTACTGAGTGAGAGCGATTGGTTGTGAATGTGTGTGAGCCCCCTATAAAGTTGAAATTTTATACCACCACTTCTTCCATAAAAACCTTATCCCAGGGATAAGGATTGTGTAAGTTATCCCAGGGGATAACTTACAATTCTTACCCCCTCCGCTCTAAAGGTTTTGTCAATACTGGAGGCATTGTTATATGATCTTTGGACTATTTTGAACTAAATGGCTATCTAGAAATTTCGATCGGATGCAATTGGGAAAAGAGGGTGTGGGGGAAGGTAATTGCCGTCCGATCACTTTCGACTCTTAAAAAGGGAACTAGAACTTTAAATTTCCGATAGAATGAGCTTCCTGCAAAGTTTATACGACCACAATCTTCCATAAAAACCATATATCCCCATGACATAATTAAAAACACCTGCTCCGGGCTCTGGGGGTCGTGTTGACCCCACAGTTATTGTTATCTAGTCTTTGGACTAATCTAAATAAAATGGCTATCTCAATATTTCGATCCGACGCATTTGGAGAAAAGGGGATGAGGGGGGCTAGTTGCCCTCCATTCACTTTTGACCCTTAAAAAGGGCAGTAGAACTTCTGATTTTCAATTGAAGGAGCCTGATTTACAATTGAACTTCTAAATTCCTGCAACAAAAAAAGGGTAAAGTGTATAATTTACAATTATTGCCCCAGAGGTGTTGGGAGACATTGCATCCCCGGAGGCATAGTTACTAGATGTTTTGCCTATTTTCAAGAAAATTATTTTTCGAAAATTTTTACTGGTGTTGAGGGGAGGGGCATCGAAGAAAGCAAAGGGGAGAGAGGCCTGTAGTCCTCCAATCACTTCAACACCCCCCCTTAACATACTCTCAGTCTCAATTTTCAACTTGATACCCTTAGCCGGGTTCGAGATATTCCAAAAACGATATTTTGAAAACTGGATGCACATAATATCTTTCGATTTAAACTATCATGGAAATTTATTTTCCGTCGTCTTGAGTAAATGAGTCTATTTACTTTTCATTGAAAGAAAATTTCGATCGAATGCATTTGGGGAAAAGAATGCATGGGGGAAGCTAGTTGCCCTTCGATCACTTTTGAATCTTAAAAAGGAAACTAGAACTCAGCTTTCAATCAATTGAGCCTCCTACATAGTTCATAAGAAAACCCCTTCCATAAGAACCTTTTATGCCCCCGGGGCATAATTTAAAACACTCGCCCCAGCCTCTGGGGGTTTGTGTTGACCCCACAGTTATTTTTATCTGATCTTTGGGCTAATTTGAACACAACAGCTATCTCAAAATTCCGATCAGATGCATTTGGGGAAAAGAGGGCATGAGGGGAGGGGCTAGTTGCCCTCCTATCACTTTTAACTCTTAAAAAGGGCACTATAACATCTAATATCCAATTTTATGAGCCCCCTCCGAAGTTTATATGACCACTCCTTCCATATGAAGTGCCTCTGGAGAAAAAAAATAACGATTGGAAACTTGTATTTAAACAAGTTAAAATCGAACACGATCAGAATGAAACATTACCCCTTTTCCTAACAAAATTCCTGCAATTAAAACAGGGTTGATTGTGTAATTTATGATTATTGCCCTAGGGGTTTTGCGGGTATTGCATTCCCGGAGGCATAGTTGCTAGATCGTTTCCCTATTTTGAACAGAATTACTTTTCCAAAATTTTGATTAGTGTTGATGGTAGGAGCATCTAAAATAGCAAAAAGGGGGGGGGTTGCAGTCCTCCAATCATTTTTCAACGCCCCCCCCTTAACTTACCCTTAGTATCAAGTTTCAACTTAATACCCTTTTCCGTTCTCGAGATATTTCAAATAAGCTTTTTTTTTTGAAAAACTGGATGCACATAATACTGTTTAATTTGAACTATTATAGGAATTTATTTCCGCTCGTTTTGAGTGAAATGAGCCTCTTTCCGTTTCTTTGAAAAACAAAATTTCAATCGGACACATTTGGAGGGAAAATGGCGTTTGGAGGGGCTGGTTGACCCCTATCACTTTTGAATCTAGAAAAAGGAACTAGAACTTTCAGTTTTTCAATCAAATGAGCCTCCTACAAAGTTTCACGGCCAACCCTTCCATAAAAACTTTTTATGCCCCCGGTACATAACTTACAACCCTTGTCCTTGGGTTCAAGGGGTTGTGTCCTAGAAATACCTCTGGCGGTTGACCCCGGAGGCATTTTTATACGATCTTTAAACAATTTTGAACAAATGACTACCTGAAAATTTCGATGAGATGCATTTGCGGAAAAGAGAGCATGGAGAGGGGAGGGGCTAGTTGCCCTCTGACAACTTTTGACTATTAAAAACGGAACTAGAACTTCCAATTTACAATCAAATGAGCCCCCTCCGAAGATTATACGACCACTCTTTCCATAAAAACCTTTTATGCCCTACGATCACTTTTGACTCTAGAGAAAAAAAATATAGCTTCCAATTTCCAATCAAATGAGCCTCCTATAAAGCTTTTATGGCCACTCCTTCCATAAAACGTTATATTTTCCGGGATCATAACTTATAACCCTTGTCCCCGGGCTCTGGAAGGTTGTGTAGACCCCGGAGGCATTTTTTATGATCTTTGGACAATTTTGAACAAAATGGGTATCCTAAAATTTCGATCAGATGCATTTGGGTAAAAGAGGCTCTGGGGAGGGGCTAGTTGCCTTCCAATCACTTTTGACTCTTAAAAAAGGCATTCGAACTTCCGATTTGCAATCAAATGAACCCCCTCCAAAGTTCTAACAACTACTTATTCCACATGGATGTTGAGTGAGGAAATGAGTGAGTGAGTTATTCAATGAGTGAGTGTTTGTGAGCCCCTCTGTGAATGTAAAACTTTATATGACCACCCCTCCATAAAAACCTTAGCATGCCCCTAGGGCATAACTTACAACCCTTGCCTGAGGGTTCTGGGGGGTTGTGTCAACCCCAGAGGCATAGTTATATGATCGTCGGACAATTTTGAACAAAATGGCTATCTAAAAATTTGTGTATGATGCATTTCGGGAAAAGAGGACGTGGAGGGATGGGGGGGGGGTTCGTTGCCCTCCAATCAAATGAGCCTTCGCCCAACTTTATGCGACCACTAGTTCAAAAGAAACCTCACAGGCCCCCTGGGCATAACTTACCCCACGTGCCCCAGGGCTCTGAAGGGGAGGGGGGTATTGTTGATCTTGGAGTCTTGTTATCTGATCTTAAGACTATTTTGAGCAAAATTTCAATCGGATATATTTGGGGAAATGAGGGTATGGGGAAGAGCTAGTTGCCCTCCGATCACTCGGGACTCTTAAAAAAGGAACTAGAACTTTCAATTTCCATTCAAATGAACCTCTTCTAAATTTTATACGTCCCCCTTTCATAAGAACCTTATATGCCACCGGGGCATAACGTACAACACTTGCCCACGGGTTTATTGAGATTGTGTTGACCCCGGAGTTTTTGTTACTGGATCTTTGGAGTATTTTGAACAAAATGACTATCTCAAATTTCGATCCGATGCCTTTGAGGAAAATAGGGTGTCGGGGAGGCTAGTTGCCCTCTGATCACTTTCGACTCTTAAAAACGGTACTAGAACTTCCGATTTTTAATCGAATGAGCCCCCCCCCTCCCGCCTGCCTAAGCGTATGTAAACTCCACTTCCATGTGAAATAGCGTTGCCTCGGATATTGTGAGAAACATTGAGCTCAATATAAGGACTGTTTTCAATAAAGTGCTAATTATATTCTGGTCTTTAGAAAGCATGGGGTTGTCAGCCCTACTACTTTTAATTTCTGCTTGTTTCGAGTTTAACTCGATTATTTATTATAATTTCGGTTCGGTTTGGTTCTCATTTGTTTGTTGATGATTATCTGTGGTAGTTTGACGCTTGGAAAATCATTTGACTTTGTTTCTGCTTATTTTTGGTTGAGTGTAGCTCTACTTTTCTTTGAAGAAGCAGCCCTATCTAACTCCGGCCATTACCCTGAAGCCTTTTGTGTTTGCTTCATGTGTCTAGACACAGCACTCAATGTTCACATAGAATGGTTTTATAGTTTGGGCCCCTTTTTCTGGGATGCCCTAGTGTCAGAAAATTTTTCACGGAGTTTGTCTATTAACCGAGACGAGCGCCTTTTTGAAGTCTATAAAGACAAGATATAAATTGTTTCTTCGTTCACAGGATTCTTATAGTAGAGTACGTAGGACAAGGACGTATGAAAATAAGAGAGGAAAGGAAATAATAAATGAAAAATAAAATCAAATAGGTGAGAAAACGAGGCTTTTGTCAGCCAGTGGCAAAATATGAAGACGAAAAACATTTAAATATTTTGAAAAGGACCTCCGCCAAGTCGTCCTCAGTGCTAAAAAAAACAACAAAATCTAACCTTTCAAAGTGTACTTGACAAAAAGAGAACAGATACTGAATAAAAACCAGCTGGGAATCAATGAAAAAGGATTTACCAAAATGAATGAGCAAGAATTTTTTACCTTGCAATAATTTTAGCTTGTCTGCAATTTAGGTTTTCATTTATATACCGATAGGTTCTCTTAAGTTAGACTGGGTGAAAATATTGATTGAGTCTTTTAATATTAAATTGTTATAAATTGGGCTTAATGAAATATCTCCTGTGTCTCTATTTATAGCCAAATTTCTGTATATATATTTTTTTATCTTAATTACCTCTTTAAAAGAATGCGGTAGGCCATTTACAGTAGATATTAAAGTTGCCTCCTCAAAAATAACCAAATATGTAGGATTTTCAAAGACATGCAGGGCCAAGGTGGAATCAAAGTTGTAATTTTTATTTTCGAATCTCAGGGACTTCTTCTATTGAAATTTTGTGTTTATGTAAATATTCACCGAGCTGTTGATGGGTCCTACCAATGTAAAATTTCCCATATGAGCACGGGACTCTTTAGACACCACTACCCAGTATAAGGTCAGTTTTATCTTTTCCTGAGTTGAAGAAAATGTTAACTTTTTGGTCAGTTTTGAAAGAAACAGAGAGAGTATGTTTTTTTTTTTCCCAAGTTTTGAGATGTATGGTAAAGTGGTGAAAGTTTTGTTCTCAATTGCCGGAATAACTGAATCATGGGGGACGGGCTCCCTATTTTATTTTTTTATCTTTTTTAATCGTCTATCTATGATATTTTTAATAAGGTTTATTGAGTAGTCATTGCAGAGTAGAATATCTTTGACATAATTTAATTTAGAATTTACATGATTACCTGAACAGACTTTTAGAACTCTGTCGACCATAGAGATTATTACCCCTCTTACTGTATATAGAAAATTACTGTATATAGAAAATAGCTGAAAATAGCTTGCTTAAAGCTGAACTGAAGCCTGATTTATGCATTTCAAAGTTTTTCAGAGTTACGTGGTAGTTTGTGTACTTTTTCTTTATGGGGGCTTTTAGCTTGACTCGAAGTCTGCAAAAAAAACAAAAAAAAAACGCTTTCTCCTCTGTATGCCATCATGTTCTCATCTCTTGCTGATTGGGAAGTGGCCTTTTGGATCCTTATCCTGTGATCACGGAGTTTCATGACTGTTTATGTATATCTTTGTGAAAGAAAGGGGTTCCACCCACTGTCACTTTATTTTACTGGGCCATTTCAATAACAGTCTACCAAATTCGTTTTTTCTTCTAAACTCAGATTGTCAAGACTCCATTGCAGAAAGACCTGCTGTGCCCAATTTTCGTTTTAAAATTTCGCTTAATGCATGGAATTCTATGGAATAGTGCATCCTTTAGGGGTCCATTGACCTGTATGCATTGGCGTAATTTCATCAAAATCCCAGGAAGGGGGGGGAGGGGGTGGGTAAAGTTGGAGCGAATTTTTCAAAATCTAGTGAAAATGAGAGTAAAAATAGAAAAATGACCCATTTGGTACCATGAAAGTACTATATAGTACTATAAAGATACTTTATAGTACTATAAAGGTAAATATATACTAAAGAAAACTGATCCGTTTCTGTTGATGCTTTAAGCATCAACAGGCTTATATTAGTTTTGACAAGGTTTTTGAAGAAAGTTAATTTCAGATTGGGGGGGGGGCAAACTCGGGTCTAGGAGTGTACAAACTGAGGTCTGGAAGAAGCAGTTGCCCCCCCCACCTATCCCATAGCAAATAACGCCCCTGCCGGTATGTAGAACTGTTACATTACAATGTCTTCTACATCATAAGCAGGGCCATAGCATGCTTTCAATGTCATTTTCGCATAGTTCCTATTCAGTTGGGCTGTCATACTTCTAGTGTTTATTGGTTTCCAGCTAATGAGTGTCCTTGCAACGAGTTCAGTGACAACAAAGATCAGAAGAGTGGATGCAGAGATGAAAAAGGGAAGTCCAAAAATAACGAGCGAAGTCCATGTATATTTCTTGCATAATTAATCCAAAAACTAACAAAAATTTTGGTAGATTTACTAGCACTTACTTTTCAATCAAGTTAAAAAATTTCAAGCAATAATTTTGCTTGAATGAAATGTGTTGGAAATACATTTTAATGAGTAACTTTTCGGTGACTTCTGTTCACAGTAGCTTATCGGCAACCATGTTCTATAAATTTTCTTGGCACAATCAATCAAAAAAAATTAGCCTAGCTTACTCTTTTTCAAGAGTATGAATCAAACCTTGGTTTTTAAATAGTATTTATATGATATACTGCTTTGTATAAAACTTTTTTGCCCAAAGGATCCTTAAATCATTTCCCACTCTCTCCTTTAATGCTTTAAGATGCATATGTAATGGGTATAGTTGAAGGCTTCCACCCTCATCAATTCCTCAGTCTTTAGGCTAAAGTTTGATTTTTTGTTTCAGTTATTTAAGATGATGTTTAAAAATACATTTTTTTATACTTTTTAAAAAAGCATATTATTCCCACTAAATGGTCCTTGTGTTTCAGGGTCAATTAGCCTAGAACAAAAAGTCAAACTTTAGCATAAAGAGTGGGGGGTAAATATTTACCAAATCATATTATTGACTTACAATCAAAGTAAAAATACCACTTGATGCCTTTTTTTATGCTCTTTCTAAATATAATAATCATTCTTGTCAGAAATGAATTGTACCCCCACCTCATAATACAAATTCAGGGTATAGATTTGCACATTAGGGGGTTGGGGTATATTTCATTTCTGATGTAAATGGGAGGTAAGTTTAAACTTAACCCTAACCTCCCTAATTTGCAAATATTTACCCTGAATTGGTATATATTAGGGTGGGGTAAAATTCATTTCCAACAAAAATGATTATTATATTTGAAAAGAGCATAAAAAAAGGCATTGAGTAGTATATTCACTTTATTTGTAAGTCAATAATATGATTTGGTAAATATTTACCATGTGGGGTATTGAGGAAGTGACAATCCCCCTCATATAAATAATAATTTCTGTTTGTTTTCAGCTTTAATGTCCCTCCTCACTTTTTGTTCAAAAAAATTTCTATTTAATATTATCAAAACTGACTGAGGATTTCACCATTACTTTATTCATGAAATAAGCAATGGGAAAGGAATATTACTTTTCAAAAATGTCATAAAAAATCTGTTTAAAGTAGTTTTAAAAGGTCTGTTCCCTATCACTTGCAAACATAAATAAATAAGAATAAAATAGATGGCTTGGTCTACAGAGCCAACAATCAACAAACATATAAAGACTAATCTACAAACATATAAAGACTAATCTACACTGAAGCTTAAATCCATTAACTAAGCTGAAAGGTTGACTGAAATTTAAGGAAAAAATTTGCTTTAATTAAACTTGGAAATTATTATTTTTATTTTCAATTGGTAATTTGCCTAGTATGATTTTTTACTTTGGTTGAGAAAGGCGCAACATAGCCTGAAGTAATCTTACAGAAGGATTGGTTGACTTAGAAGGAAACACAAAGTGCATAAGAGTGAATAATCTATATTGAACATCCTATTCAGAACTCCAAATATAATTTTCCCCTAATGTTACATATTTGCTTCTTTCTTGCCTAGTTTTTGAAAATAGGTAAAGGTCTAAAATAGCTTCTCTTCAGAAGGTGACATGCCAAAACAGAAGAGAGACAAGTTTTAATTTTAAATTTTCTTTGTGTGTTTTGGACTATTATTACCAGGTCCCCCCACTCATAATGGTCTTGATACTCCTAGGCTATTCAGTTAAAATTATACAATAATTTACTAAATCTTAATCAAGAACTAAACAAAAGGAAATAAAGTTAACAAATAGCTGCTGTAAATTCTGAAGAAAAAGTTTCATCCAGTAAATTTTTATGAATTTCAATGCAGAATCAGGGCTCATGAGAAGCAATAACCATAAAAATCTGAAAAGAACATTAAAAACATGGGTGAAATTTTAGTTTAGCTCCTTTTGGCTTTCTTGGAAAGGGGTTAGGTTATGAAAATGAAAGTTTTAGTGATGGATGAACCAACTAAAGTATAGCTCAAGAAGGTAATTTGAAGTAACCTACCTCCACTACTCCCTATATAGGCTATAATGCTGAGTGTTGTACATTACTTCTTATTTTAAGTCAAAATTCATCCTATATTACTGTTATAGTCATAAATCAGTGCTTATGTTACACAATTTCAGGTTTTAAACTTGTTTATTAAAGTATGACCAACAATCTTATTTCCATTTGATAGGCTAGCAATTCCCTTTATTAATTACATAGCTTGGTCTGTAATTACAGGATCTTGATATTACAAGATTGGGTAAAATTCTGCTTTAGCTACTTTTGGTTATCTTGGAGAGGTTAGATTATGAAAATGAAACTTTCAGGGATGGGTCTACAGGCTAAAGAAGTCCAGGAAGGTATTTTGATGTATCTTCCTCTGCTCCTTCTCCCTCTAGAGGGCCCTGACTTTTGGTGATCTTTAAAAAACTGTATGTTATAAAAGTAAAACCTTGCAAAATAGATCTTCTGCTTAACTAAAATACAACAAAATTGTTTTTAGTTTCACAACTTTGTTCAATCCTAATTTATAAGGTTTTAAAGATATGAAAAGACATTTCCTAAATTTTGAAAGAAAACTTTAATATGGCTTAAAATTCTACTTAAGTAATAGGAATTGCATTTTCAGAAGTAAGGCATGATAAAAAGAAACTGATAACTGAAAATTAAGGTAAAATGTTGTTTTGTCAAAATTTCAGTAGGTACAGACCTGTCATGTAGGCAAATTTCAAGACCCTCTAGAGAGAGAAGGATTGGAGTTAGGCACTTTAAAATACCTACTGAGGACATACTTTAGCCTATGGATTCATCCCTGAAAGTTTCATTTTCCTAACCTAACCCCTTTCCAAGATAGCCAAAAATAGCTAAAGTAGAATTTTACCCAGGATTTGTCTACTTGGAAGGAAACACTAACTACAAAAGAGTAATTGAAATGTGTTGAAAATCTTATTTAAAATTTCAAATATGATCTCTTCACTTTACATTTTTGCTCCTTCCCTGCCTAATTTTTAAATATAGGCATTGGTCTAGAATACCTTCTCTTCAGAAGGTTAGGCTACATGCTAAAACAAAAGAGAGATCATTTTTGTGTTTGGGACAGTAAATCAAATCACCATACAAATCTGAAAAGAACATTAAAAAATAGAAAATTTTCAAATTAGTTTTAAATCTTAATATAATCTTAAAACATCAACATATAGCACAAACTATATATTTCCCTTACACTTTCTGTTTGTTGAATTTATCAATATTGATTAAGCTTATGGGTATTGGATTGAAATAAAAGAGTTCTGTAGTGCAAGATACATAAAAAAAATATATAATTTGGTTTGACTTTATATTTGCACATAAGTAAGAGTTAGGGGGTTAAGTAATATGAAGCCCTAAGTAATGATAGGCTATATGTAAGTATTTTAGGGCCTTTTTTTCAGGTTGAAGCAGTATAAAAAAATAAAGAAACAGAAAAATGGAATAGAAATTATATATATATATATATATATATATAAAAAAAATATATATATATATATATATATATATATATATATATATATATATATATATATATATATATATATATATATATATATATATATATATATATATATATATATATATATATATATATATATATATATATATATATATATATATATATATATATATATATATATATATATATATATATATATATATATTTAAATATATATATATAAACAGAAAACTAAGTAGCCATTTTTCAGACCAAGCCATGGTTCAGCTATACACAAGACTTGTATATAATGATTCTCTTTGTTGCTTGTCTTCTAACTACAGACAATATGAACCTCTTCTTAACATCTTGGCATCATTACATGTTCAATACAACTGCTTTGGGGAAAATACTAATACGTCCTTGAAGTAATAACCTTTCTATATTGGTCTTTTGGCCATAAATGGCAATATTTCAGTTAAAAAAAAAACAATAAAAACTAACCGGTGTTGAGGCTGGTTCCTGTCAATTGGCATGTGGCCAGCTTGTATATATTTGATTTTTTTTTTTAGTAGCCACATCCAAATGATTCATAAATGTTTACTACTCTTTCATCAGAAAAATGGAGGGCTTCAAAGGGAATGCATAGAAATTTAAGGGTCCCAATGACTTTTAATTAACATTTTCGAAGTTTATGGCATCTGTGTAGGTTTATTCTGAGTTTTGTGCCACATATTGTTAGTTTTGAAGATTGTCTTCTTCTTCTATTTCAGCAAACATGGTCTTTTCGTTCAAGATTATTTGAAAAAAAACTACGTTTTCTAAAGAGTTAAAGAGGCTGAGTTACAAGGTCGAACCTTAAAACGTACAGGGATTAGGAGGCACAGTTGGGGGCTGCCGCCCCCAAACTCCCGCTTTCGCAGCCTTTAAATAAAAAAAAGTTTTTTAAACTGAAAGTAAGGAGCAACATTAAATCTTAAAACGAACAGAAATTATTCCGTATATGAAAGGGGCTGTGCCCTCCTCAACGCCTTGCTCTTTACGCTAAAGTTTGACTTTCTCACAACTCTTTTTTTTAAACAATAAAAACTTTAGCGTAAAGAGTGAGGCGTTGAGGAGGGCACGGCCCCTTTCATATACGGAATAACTTCTGTTCATTTTAAGATTTAATGTCGCTCCTTACTTTCAGTTTAAAAAACTTTTTTTTATTTAAAGGCTGCGAAAGCGGGAGGTTTGGGGGGCGGCAGCCCCCCAACTGTGCCTCCTAATCCCTGTACGTTTTAAGGTTCGACCTTGTAACTCAGCCTCTTTAACTCTTTAGAAAACGTAGTTTTTTTCAAATAATTTCTGCACGTTTTTGTACAGTTTGTTACTTATTATTGCTTGACTAACTGTTCGATGATTGTGTATTATTTTTTTCTTTCTCGACAGGGTGTTTTAAGGGTCGACCTTGTAACTCAGCCTCTTTAACTCTTTGAAAACGTAATTTTTTTCAAATAATATAAAAAAGAAACTGAGTTTCTTTTTTAAAATTTAAATTCAGTATATAAAAAATTTTCTCTAACGGTGAATCGAACCCGGGTTTTCCGCCTGAAAGTCAGGAGTCTCGACTGCTGCACTAAAGAGACACAATTGTAATTGTTTTTAGTAATGGGAATCTATTTTTGACGCAAGCAAAACTTGATATTTGTTTTTGGGAAACAGTGGAAGGAGTGATCAGATTGAGCTGAAATTTCGAGGATAAGCTCCCAGGCCCCAGGAAAGCTTATCCTCTAAATTTCAGCCCGATCAGACAATGCTAAAGGGGGGTTGTGGTGGGAAAAATTAACACGGGCTATTATAGGAAAACAAGGTTTTTCGTAAATGTAAATTCGGGGGATAATTTTTTTGGTCTGAAAATATCAAAAGGCCCTAACAGGTTGAATTCTGCGTCGAATGAGTCCTCATTCACCCGGATCCGTTGCCAACTGTGGCCTGTAGGCGTGGCTAAGAAAAAAATAAATGAATTTTAAGTGGCTATATTTGGTTTTTTGAAAATAGGGAAGGAGTGATCGGATTGAGCTGAAATTTCGAGGATAAGCTCCTGGGCCCTAGGAAAGGTTAACCTCTAAATTTCAGCCCAATCGGACAACGTTAAAGAGGGGCTGTGGTGGGAGGGTCAAAACTTCCGGCCCAGTTTACCCCATGAAGATAAAGTTGGAGGAGGATGAAATTTTGCAAGTTTCTTAGTTTGAGCTTGGGCTACAAAATGCGATTACTGCCGTCTCTCTGCGACCTTTAGGACCTGAAATCGCTTAACATTGTGGTGGGTCGCCTCTTTATAGAGGCACAAGTGGGCCTCCTTGACTATCCAGCCCTGTTCCTTTTGACTCACTCTGAGATTTGAAATGAGCTACTACAATGTTTGGTCCTTATTTATTGTGAAACTGCTTAGATATCTTGCAGTAAATATTTTTATTTTAGGAGTTTGAATCTGTGGCATTAAGCAAAATGGTCATAAGTCCACTTTTTATGATTTTACAGGAGAGTAAGAACAATGAAAAAATATTTCTCACAAATCAAAATTTAAAAAACTTGAAACTTTTGAGACTGATTCCTAGTTTATTTTTGGAGCAGAATTCGATGGAAAAGTTTAAATTGCTGAATTGTTTTTTATTTAGAAGATAAGGGACTTATGACTTTTTTGCAAAATGACAATTTTAAAAATTTGACTTTTTTTATTTGCAAAAAGGGCACAAGTCCTTTCAAAGTTTTATTTCTTTGCTTACAATTCATCAATTAGATACAAAAAAAGCGTCGTCTGGAATGTAGTCTTGAAGCGCATTGTCATACAGAAGATTTCTGAAGAAACGGTGGAGATCCTCTGGGATGAAAGGAAGAAGAGAGATGAGGTCATCGTACTTGGCTTTGCTGATTGTGTGGCCATTGGGAAATTTCGGGGAAAGAACTGGGATAGTAGAAACTCTACCCCTTTTTCATAAATTCATGGTTCGGAATGGCTTGTCATTCTTGTGGGAAGTTTTGAACTGCACTATTCCTAACTCTTTGTGTACCGGAACCAATGGATGTCAGTCCACTTGAACTCTGTTTTGTCAACGTCAATGTTTCTTCTGACAAAGACTCTCTTAAAGAATTCAGCAAATCTAAGATTTCATCCTTTTTCATTTGATGAGCATTCATAGATATCTTAAATCTGGCTGTCCTGATGACATTTGCCCAGTCTGCTGGCACATTGATTTGAATATTGGTTGTGTTCTTGACCTTCTTTATCCTTGCATGATCCAAATCATATTCAAGATGTGTGTGGCCTGGTTTGAGAAACTTCTGGTCAATTACTTCCAGCTCTCCAACAGCAACTTTGGAAATAAAGTAAGATAGCATCCCAGTAACAATAGAGTTTCTATTCTGACCACTGCATTTGTCAGAAAAAAGAATGATGTGCTTGAGATTGGGCCGAATTTTACCAAGCAGCAAGAATAAAGTGGAAGCAACCTCACTAGCTCCCTTTTCTGACTGTCCCTCAAGCCACAAAAAATTGTGGGATTTCTCTCCTTCTCCTGAAACATGCACTGTTAAATTATTTGTCCAGAGCTGACGCTTATAGAATACTTACTTCGCCTTAACATCTGGGGTTGGAAGGCATTGTTGCATGTCAAACGTCCAAAGTTCCAAAGTTCCTCCAGATTTTAGTGCTTTTTCTTTGTCTTCCTTTTTTCTGTCATAAGCTAGTTTGAAGGCATTGTCACACTGCTCTTTTTTAATGATTACAAGATTTCCAGGATCAGGATCTGCCTGAATTTTCATTTTCAAGCTTTCACATAGGCCACAGGAATCATTGGCTGGAGGTTTGAATCCAAGATTGATGTGTTCATGGAACACTTTCTTATAGTGACTGATCGATACATTCTTTCTACCCTCTTCTTCACACTTTGCCTTGTAAAGGTCGAACATTTTTGTAATATTTAAATTCGAGGATAGATACTCTCTGGAGGCATGGGCTCTTGAATAATGCAACTCAAAGGCCGGGAAAGAGTTTATGTGTTTTTTGATAAACTCCATATCAGTTTCTGGACACCTGTTGTACGCTTGTCTCTTGGGGGTTGAATGCGGTGTCTGGATCACACCAAACTCAGTTATCTTTGAAACTATTCCTCTCAGTTCTATATCTGTGATGTCGAATGTCCCAATAAAACAGGTTTTACAGACAGTTTCTACTTCTCCAGTGATATTCTTGAGCGTGTACTGGTAGGAAGCACTTCTTACCCTATTGCTCTCGTCCACTCTCTTTTGCTTTGGTTAACCTTTTCTAATCAGTCCAGCCAAAAACTGCTATTGCACCAGTTTGTCACCAGCTTTCCAATTAGAGTCAAATATTGCTTTCCTGGCTGCATTATCTACTCTATCAAAACAGCTCCCCTTACATTTTCCAGAACAGTCTCTGAAAGTTCTAGCACTATGTACTTTCTTGGAGAGGGTCATGTACTTTTCACCCTTTGCTTTCAACCTTCTTCGTTACTGTCGGGTCAGCTCATGGAGCTTTTTTCGTCCTTTCTTTCTTCCTGAAGACTCGCGAATTCCTGCTTGATTGTTTCCATCAGCACCGTGGTTTGCATTCGAGTATCCTTCAGCTCTGCATTTACCTAGCTTGTATCTTGATAGTTGCTCTCAGAACTAGGGGTTGCATTCAGGTTTTCCCCAGAGCCATCTGCATTTCTCTGAGTAGTATTCTGATTCTCTGACTAAACAAATGAGAATCTCTCACTATTTGTCAGTCTATTTGAAAGTTAGTGCCAAAAGTAAAACTAAACAAGTAAAACCAAGATAAAAGCTCAGTTCTTCATCCATACAACGACAATTCAACAAGGGCTGGATGAAGTTTCAAAAACCGGCTTATTAGCAGGAAGTGAAATGTCGTTTTACAAAAAAACTGGTTTATTAGTAAAACCGAGGTTTGGATGGCGGTTGGATGGCGAAAACGAACGCAATGCGTGATGTGATTGTAGCCAAAACCCTGTTAAAGTTCCTGTATTCCCCAAAATCGAATAAGTGCCGTGTCAAGTGAAAACATTATGAAGTATTTTATGGAATAGATTCAAAGCATTCATTTTTTTTCATGATGATATTCTGCATAACATTATTTCAATAAAAATATTCTATTGCAGTACTTTGGTATGTTTCCATTATTTTTAGGGTACACTAGCAACTGCAACGTTTAGATATGAGGTCTACTAGAGACTGAGATAGGTTAACAGGATTTTTATCAAAGTCTGAGAGAAATGAGCTGTTTTTTTTCAAATTTACAAAGACAGGCCAGCAAATGGTCAGACACACAGGTGCAGTAGATTTTCATTAGAGTCGGGTTTACCAGAGTCGGAAATACGTGTATAAGATTTTTACCAAAGTCTGAGAGAGATTAATTGGATTCTTTTTTTAGCTAGACCTAAGAAGTAGGTTTTCAAGAAGAAAGTTCAACCTCTGTTCTGAATTTTTCCAAAAGAAAAGAAATATCACACTTCATTTCTGAATTTTCCCAAAGAAGAAAAAAATCGATTTTTCTTCAAAAGTTGTGTTCTAGATTTTTTCATAGAAGAGAAAAAATTTACACTTCAGCACTGAATTTTTCCAAAGAAAAGAAAAAAGTTACACTTCTAATCTGAATTTTCCCACCTGCGCTGCAAATGTCACCATCTGGCCTTGTTCCTATGCCTTGAGATGGCAATTATAAGAATGTTTTTGCTTATATATTTGTAATAAATCTAATTTTACCATACAAAATTGGTCTTAGATTTTCATAAAGCTGGGTTAAGGACTAAAAAAAGGGGTTTGCTAGAGTCTGAAATATGTGGATAAGGTTTTTATCAAAGTCTGAGAGATGAACCGGATTCTTTTTAGAGTTGGAGACATATGAAGTGGGGATTTATTCAAGTAAAAAAAAGTTTAACTTCTGAATTTTTCCAAAAGAAGAGAAATGTAACAATTCACTTCTTAATTTTTCCAAATAAAAGAAGATTTCTGTTCCAAATGTTTTCTAAAGAAGAGATTGAATTTCAATTTCGCTTCTGTATTTTTTCTAAGAAAGAGAAAAAAGTTTCGCTTTTGTTCTGATGTCTGATTTTCCAAAAAAAGAGAAAAAAAGTTCCACTTCTGTTCTGAATTTTCTCATCTGCACTGCAAAAGTCACCATCTGGTCTTGTTGTTTTGCCTTGATATCTTTGCTTAAGGGAATTTCTTGGCACCATTCCTACAACACACAGTGATTTGACATGGTTGCTTGGCATTTTTTGATGATATGTCAAATTGGATACCAAAAATGGAAGGAGGGACCTGCCCTGTTTTTATTTTTTCTGGGTTAAGGACTAAAAAAAGGGGTTTGCTAGAATATGAAATACGTGGATAAGGTTTTTACCAAAGTCTGAGAGATGAACCGGATTCTTTTTAGAGTTGGAGACATATGAAGTGGGGATTTATTCTGGTAAAAAAAAGTTTAACTTCTGAATTTTTCCAAAAGAAGAGAAATGTAACAATTCACTTCTTAATTTTTCCAAATAAAAGAAGAAAAAATTCAATTTCTGTTCCAAGTTTTTTCTAAAGAAGAGATTGAATTTCAAATTCGCTTCTGGATTTTTCTAACGAAGAGAAACAAATTTCGCTTTTGTTCTGACGTCTGATTTTCCAAAAAAGAGAAAAAAAAGTTCCACTTCTGTTCTGAATGTTGTCATCTGCACTGCAAAAGTCACCATCTGGTCTTGTTGTTATGTTTTGAGATCTTTGCTTGAGGGAATTTCTTGGCACCATTCCTACAACACACAGTGATTTGACATGGTTGCTAGGCATTTTTTGATGATATGTCATATCGGATACCAAAAATGGAAGGAGGGGGCTGCCCTGTTTTTATTTTTGTATGTTTTAGAAGGTTTTAATCTTGCATGGGAAAATATATGAAACCACTGGGTGAAGGGAATAACAAAAACCTTATTAAAAACTATTTTTTTTAGATGCTTAGCCTTTTTTAACAGTAAAGGGCTAGGCACACGTAGCTGATTTCTGGAACCGATTTCAGCAAGGGTGTATTCCCATCGAGTGATTATAAGTAATGACGCTAAGAGGCGGGGCTTGGTGACGTTTTTCGGTGTATTAATCATCATTAATTACGTTCTAGACAAGGAATGTGCTAGAGCTTTAAAGCTTTAGGCATGTAATTAATCGTATGTAATGATTATCGTAAATTAATCGTAAGTAATGATGAATAATCACCGAAAAACATCACTCATACCCGTCTTTTACCATCATTAATTAAAATCACTCGACGTGAAATACACCCTTGCGGAAATCGGTTCCCAAAATCAGCTACGTGTGACTAGCCCTTAAAAGGGAATATTTTACAGAATCACTGGAAATAATGGCAAGACTCGTTCAAGAAAATGTTTTAAATTCTATGCCCTTTTTAACAATAAGGAAATATATAATTAAAGAGGAAAGATATTGAATTGGATCAAATGTTTTGCTAAAAGTAAAGAACGATCTTAAAACTTAAGAGTCAAACCTAAAATATATGAATGGGGCTCTGTTTTTAGAAGGTAATTTTAGAAGGTTTTAATTTTGCAGAGGAAATTATATAAAACCACTTGTTGAATCAATAAGGAAAAAGCATATTAATGAAAATGTTGAATACATTACATTGTTTATGCTCGTTCTTGTCAGATAACTAAGGTTCTTGGACTAATTCAGTGGCGAGTACAAGATTTATCAATCAACAAATTTATTTATGATGTCGTGGGTATACTTACAGTGAATTTCTCAGCAATTATGTAGACAATCCTTGATTGAATGACTTTATAATTGAAAATAGCCTTTCCTATCTGTATGATTAAGATTTCTATGCCCTAAGAATAAAGTGTCTTAATAATGTTTGAAAATTTGTTATTAATAAAACTTGTATGTACAATTAAAGTCTTCATTCTTTAAATTTCTTCTTCCACGATGAATCTTTAATATATTTCACCTTAATGGTTAAGGCATCTTGTATCCTATGTACATCTGTAGTCATTAGGTACACCCGTTCAAGATTGTCTAATATAACTGCAAAATTCTGTTTAGTGAAGAGGAAAAAACAGGGTATTGACCGTATAAGAAGTTGTACCATATCCTAACCATAAGGGTGCTCTTTTTATCATTTCAGTGCTGCCATTCCCTTATCTTCCAATAGAGTAAACGCATTCATTACTAAAAATATGCTAAGAACTAGATAGTTATTTACAATGTTGCCGCCTTGATAATATCCACTAAAGTATTACATAGCAAGCACATGTGCCTCATATATCAATCATCAATAACATTGTTGGATGCTAGTGCGCGCTGACTTGAATTGCTTGCTAAGGGTTTGCATAGGTAAACAATTAACTATGATGTAACATCAAGTGGCTTGTGCTCGGGAGCAACGCATTGCGTAGAATTTATTTCCTGGAATATGACAACAATGATTTTTTTTGGCTCTGTTATTTAAAGCACTATTTCATGGCGAAATCTTTGATGACGGAGTATGAAGGTTCCCTGAATCAAAGCACATCTTCTGTAAGTGATTTGGGAACTGCCTTGATGAAACATTTCGAGGGAAAACGCCTTGAAGAACGAAAAACAATAATACGTGCCTTTAAATTGTATGAGTGAACAATTGACTATTACGTAACACCCACATGTACATAATCAATAATACCAAGATCTTGAAAAAATAACGCGAGGAAAATTTCTTGAAGAAAAAGTAATCTTGAAACAAACAAACGGAAATTCGAAGAAAAAGAAATTCCGAAGAAAAAAGACGCCTTGAAGAAAAATTATTTAAGTATTATGTAACACCCACGTTTCCGCAATACGTAATCCTTAATTATATCTGGGGGGTCCCCACTAAACTAGTGTCTCGTGAGCTCTAGCAAAACAAGTCTTGCAAAATTAAGTCATCCTCATTTAATTTACATAGATAAATAATTACGGGACAACCAAAGAAGTCTCGAAGAATAAACATCCAGTATGACGTAACACCCACGTGTGGACAATCAATAAAACCTTCGTCTTGCCCTGAGGTAATCAACGTTAAACCTCCTCGTAATTTACGGTAAAGAAGAAAACAGTAGCGCCTATGTTTCTGGTTGTAGTCATTGAGGAGATACTATTAGTAAAGATTAGGTTTACTTCATTTCTGGTAAAGAATAATATTTTTTCTCCCAATGACTTTGGTCTCTTGAATGGCTGGTCAACAGAGCAAGCAGTAGTTGCTCTACATCATTTTTTATCAGAGGTTATGGATGATAATTATCTGGCGGCAACTATATTTTTTTTACATTAAAAAGCTTTTGATACATTAGACATCCTAATCCTTTTTGATAATTTGGAAAATATAGGAATTCTTGGAATAGCTCCTGATTTATGAGATCATATTTATCTGAAAGAAGTACTAAAGTTCAAGTTGATGACGAATCATCTCATATTTTTCCACTAGAAAATTTTTGGGGTAACCTTGGTGTGCTGTATTTGGGCCGATGTTTTTCACTAATATAAATTATCTTCCAAATTGTGTGTCTTCAGAAGCAGAATTACTGATATTGCTTACGGATGACACAGCAATTAGTTTGAAGGTGGGCAATGAGGAGGACCTATGGTTGTCCCTCGAAACTGTTGCTTTGAATGTAAAATCTTGGTTTCATGCTAATCGACTAACACTTAAAGGAGGCCCTAGACAGTCAATAATTTTTTCCAAATTTCTCCGTCAAGTAATTGACTCAATTGACCGTCTAGGAACCTGTTTGACGTTTGAGTCAAGCGTTGACGGTGATCGTTAACGTTGACGGAGATCCTCCTCACTGCCTGCGTTCAAACTTGAGCGTTGACGTTGACGGATATCCTCCTCACTGCCTGCCTTCAAACTAATCGCTGTGTATTCTGCAAACAATATCGGTAATTATTCTAATATATATGATGTCAGCCTCTTTTGGTATATATATATATATATATATATATATATATATATATATATATATATATATATATATATATATATATATATATATATATATATATATATATATATATATATATAGCGTGTTTAGTGAATAAAGTCGTCAAGACTCTTGACCCTTTTCTCAAACTCAAAATTTTTATATTTTAATAGAGCTAAGATGTTTTTTAACTATATATTAATTTTTGTTATTTTAATTCATAATATATGGAAAAACAGTTGAAAACTGATGTGCCAGGTGCTTTTGCTTTTGTTTGCTTTTTTTTATCCACTATTTCTTTCATTTAAAAAAAATAAATACATTAAGTTCCTTTGCTTCTGAAATTGCATTTCTTCATATTTAACATATTTCCTTTACCTGACTCTCTCTCTCCATAATCATGTTGTCGTGGTAACAGGCTTAGTTTAAAACAAATTCTTCACTGATTCTTGACAGCAGGATAATATAGATGGTGACTGTTATTGCTCATATAAAAAAAAAATAAATAACAAGGCACGCAATGTAAGAAAAAATAAAATAAAATTAGGGTATTTAATTTTTTCAATTATATTTGCCACGATGGCAATTGTGTCACAGCCTTATTCTAAATCTTAAAAAAAAAACTTTTAACTCCGTTGACTACTGAAGGAGTTGAGCCTTTCCTTTTAACTGTATTAAGATAATATTTGCTCTGCAGTGTTTAAAAGTCATTATTAGTCATCAATCCTTATGTCTTTTGTATTTTAGGACTCTCCTGACTAAAATCTGTGTTGTTTCCAAGTTTCGATGATAGTATTGGACTTCTGATAATTTGCATTAACTTCGTTTTTCATAAGATTTTTCATGGACTTGCCACAAATTCCGAAAACGGATGATCCCATCACTGTTTCTGATGATTCTTTCATTAAAAACGGTAAGTTGTACAGTTAAGTTTTCTGTTACAGAATAAAAGAAAAGTTATAGCTTTATGTTTAATAGACAGAAAGGGCCTGTACAAGAATTATCTGAATGATAGATCATATGAAAACAAAAGGAATGTAAAGAAAGTGGAGAAAGCATTAAAATATGAACTAAGGAAGTGTGAAGTGCAGGACATGGATAAAATTGCCGAGGATCTGGAAGACGCAGCTTGAAGGCATAATAGTAAAAAGTTGGACTGGTATGTTAATAAATTAAGAAGAAGTTGTCAATCCGGACTTGTCTCAGTTAAAAATAGGAACGGGGCCACAATTAGTGATAAGGAAAGGGTTAAAGAAAAGTGGGCAGAACATTTTGAGTTTGTGCTAAACCTTGATAGAGTTGCAGGAAAAGATATAGAGTAAATTGAAAAAGTTTGTGATACCTTGGACATGAAGGAAGATTTGTTTTGTGAGTGAGAATTAGCGACACTACTAAAAGGATTAAAAAATAATAACTGAAGATTATGAATATAATTTTTGAGAAAAGGAAAGTACCCAGCGATTTTAAGAAAACCTTAATTATACCATTGTATAAGAGACATGTGACTGCGGTAATTATCGATGCATTAGTTTGGTCCTTGTAGATAGCAAGTTACTCAGTAATAACATACTTTTTAGACTGAGAGATGCTGTAGACAAAGTTCTAAGATAAGAACAGTGTGGTCTTAGAAATGGTAGAAGATGTGTCGACCAAATTTTTAGTCTTAGGTTAATAATTGAGAAATGCCTGAGTTATCGAACACATTTGGTTTTCAGTTTTACAAATTATGAGCAAACGTTAGATTCTGATGATAGAAGAGTTTTAGTGATGATATTATCCTTGTATGGTATTTATTAAAAACAAAATTTCCCAAAATAAGTTCTCTTTAAAAAAGTAAAGAACCAAAAATGAACAAAAATATAATAAAATAATCTACCAAGCATATAACTACCACAAATCAGCTGCAATAAATCAATGAAACCCAAAGTACCAAAGTAAAATCAAATACCTAAAGTAAATTGCAAATTTTTTCCTGGCTTTTAGAAAGCATAAGGGTTTTGAACCCTACTCATATTAATTTCTGCTCGTTTTGAGTTTGACACGGTTATTTATTGTAATTTCTGTTCGTTTTGGGTTTCATTTATTTATTGATGCTGATTTCGGTAGTTGTATGCTTGGTAGTTTATTTGCTTCTATTTTTGTTCATTTTTGGTTTAATAAAGTTCTTTACTTTAAAAAAAAACTTATTAGGTGGAAATATTTTTTCAAAAGTTAATTTCTGTCCGTTTTATATTGATAGTCTTTTTCAGGGAAAATTAAAATATTAGTTTCAATTTTTCCGGTTTTTTTAAAGAATGTATAGTTTTGCCTGCTATTTGTATGCTGGCAAAACTTTTTCGGCAATTTAAAACAACAAAAACCCTTTTGAAAATCATGACGCAAATAGTAGTAAAAAAGTGTTTAATAGTAGTCATATATATCCTAAATTTCAACTTAATACAATTACTGTTGTTAGTTACAATAACCGTAAAAGCTGCATTAAATGTATACACACAGTGTCTTCAGGCTTGTTCAAAATCCACAATCTATGAAGGTAAAATTTCCAGATAATATTTCTGTTGTACGGATGACAACCTGCCACCCGTGTGCAGGTTGTCAAAAGGGCATATCAACAATATCTTAGGAACAGTTTCGTGTGGGAAATTAAAACTTACAACGCTTGTTGAGGGGGGATGGGCGTGGGAGGGGGGCTTAGTTGCCCTCCAAACATTTTTACAACTAAAAAAGGCACTAACCCCTTCAATTTCCAATTGAATGAGTCCTTATTGAAGTTTCTACGACAACTTCTTCGATACGAAGTGCCTTGTTCTAAAACCAAAAAATTAAAAAAAAATACATTGTGCCAACATCTTTCTGTACTTAGGCAGCGCTATTGTGCTGCCTATGATACCAGACAAATACATTAAAGTGATTAGTGCTATGTAGGAGAATAACTCAGCTGCGGTCAAGATTGGAAATGCGGTTAGCTGCTGGTTTCGTGTTAAATCAAGAGTTAAGCAGGGTTGTGTTCCATCCCCTTTGTATGGATGGATCATTTTGATGGATTTTGTCTTAAGGAGCACAGGAAAGGCAATGGGAGACCACGGAATCAAATGGAGAGAAAACAAATCTCCTGGGATTAGATTTAAGCATCCTAGATGAAAGTGTGAGCAAAATTAATGAATTTTTGGAGGTTTTGTGAGTTCAAAAAAGTCACTTAGGCTAGGAATAAGAGAAAATGAAAAGGTGACGTTAGGTAACGAAAAGATTGATCAGTGAGACAGCTTCACTTACCTTGGTAGTATTGTTTTCAAAGACGATGGAAACATTAAAGAAATTAAAAATAGAATAGCCAATGCTTAGGGTGTTTTTTTTTTTCACGGTTAAAAAAAGTTTGGAAGAATAGGAAGATAAGTCTGCAAATAAGATTCAAATTTTGAAAGCTACAGTGATGACTGTGGTCAGATATGGCTCTGAAGCATCGGCGCTCCGAAAAGCGGATGAAGATTTGCTAGATGTTTTCCAGAGAGATTGCCTGCGGATTGTTCTGGGTACCCGGCTTACTCACCGTATTTCAAACACTAGGCTGCCCAAAAAGTGTGGTTTAATCCTGCTTTCTAGGGCTATAAATCGAGAAAGGTTGAGATGGCTAGGGCATGTTTTGCCGATGAAGGAATACATATTGCTGAATTTTGTTCTTTTCGGCGAACCGTCTAGGGCTAAACAGATAGCAGGTCATTCGCGGTTGAGGTTGGAGGGTGTCATAAATGAAGATTTAAAGGAAATGGGAACTTCCTGGGAGGCTTTAAAGAGGGAAGCATTGAATAGAGTGGGATGGAGGAGGAACATGCATAACTGTTTTGACCTCTGGTGGCTTGGTACTGCGGCGAGTTGTTAATAGTAGTAGGCGTATATGTACTTGGATCTAACGATTAAGAGCTTGGGGGTGATAAAAGTGACTTTTTTGTGATGCAAAACACTTTTAAATTAAATTTATCAGCTTTAATTTTTAAGTTTCGTGGGACAAATTATCATCCGGTAGAAAAATATTCCGTCAATCTTTTTCTTGGTGCAGATATGATAGAACGGAATATTTCTCCCAAAGCAAGGGTAGTTATGGGGGGTTCAAATGGGAATATCTAATCATAATACATGTAAAAGAGGAATAGAGTTAATTGAGTTCAGCTGCTAAACTTTGCGAGGCTATATTTTGTATTTTATGTTTTGGGAACTAATGCAGAAAACCACAATTGATTAGGATTTTTTTTTCTTAAAATTGTCTTTTTTTGTGATTGTTAAGCCGTAAAATGTTAAGTTTTTTAGTTTTGTATTCAATACGTTATCCTTAACTTACACTTAACCAGCAACTCCTTCTATGCTATGATTTTTTTTGTTATAAATTTCAGGTTTTTATTCGTTTTATGTGAATGAATTTTGTCTAGTGTTTCTAATTTTCTTTCGCTCTATGAAAAGTAGATTTTAAAAACGATTTGTGAATAAACCTGCCTATCCATCTGATTTAATGTGGACATATAATGTCTGTATAATTACATTTTTACACGTAACTAGAAAGAGAAAAAGCTGTCATGTTTGTTTAGAAATATTTACTGTAAAATTTTTCTATGTCTGTTTAATTTAAATTTTGTTTTAGAAGTTGAAGATGCATTACCAGGTGACAGCGAGAAGCCCTTTCATTTTCCAAACAATCATTTGTCACCAAAACGTGAAGATGTTCCTTTGCTTAATTTAGCTAGCATTTCAGGACCATGTAAATTTGAATACGACACCCAGGAATCCAAATGTTCCAACAATGAAGGTACATCCGAAATAGTGTGTTTTTGTTGATTGATTGGTGTTGGATAATATTTTATTTGACGAAAATAGGACAATGGGACTTAATATTAAGATGGAACTTTTGTTTTATCTTATTCGCCAAACCGTTTTTGTAGTTTTCTAAGAATATTTTTTAATTTTCACTTGAAAGTGGTTGTGTAGGTTTTATTATTTTTCAATAAGCTTGATAATAAGCCTTAAAATTATATGACACAATAGATTATACAATTCATATTTATAGTGTATATATTTCTTTATAAATTAAGAGATAGATCTGTCTGTTATTTTGATTCCAAGTTGAATTTGAAATAAGTAGAAAATTAATTTTTTGATCTGATCTACCTAGAAGCTAGATTGAACTGCCTATCTAGCAAGAAGAAGTAGTAAGTCTGATTGGATTAGTTGAAAAAGGGATAAATCCTTTTAAAAGCCAGTGAAAAACAATGAAAAAAAAATACCGGATATTTGCTGACGACGGTGTCACTGAATGTGTTACCGAAATATCTGGAATTTTTTTGTCATTTTTTAACTTTTTATTAAAAGGATTTATCCCTATTTGAACTTGCATTTGTAAGACCTGAGTAAAACGTGACTTTCATCGTTTTTATTCAATGCCTTGCGGCGACTCCAAAAAGTATTACCTTCAACAAATGATGTATATTTAATTTGCTCTTCCTTTTTAGTTACAATAATTCCTAATATTTGTTGTAATATTTCCGATCCTTCACTTATAATTTGGTTTACCCCTCGGTATGCTTTTTGAACGTTTAAGGTTTGATTTTCCTTATTTTTTTTAAATTAGAAAATCTAATTTTAAAAGCTAGTTATAGTATCACCTTGAGGGAGAGAAGAGGAATCGAAATTAAAATTAGTTTTTTTTAATTCTATAGACTTTTCAATTTTAGGTCACTTTTCACCATACGTATCTGGACTACACTTACAGGAAAATACGCCACTACTTGTTTCAATGAATCCCTCTTCGAGCGGTTTCTCAAATGGTTGTGCGTCTGAATCGGAAGGAAAAGGCCTACCAAATCAGACAACAGGTTTGATAAGTTGCCTGCAAATTAAAAATTATAGAAAATTGGAAGGATATCAAAGAACTCATAAAAAGAAAAAGATATATAGATGTGAGGTTTGTGACAAGATATTTGCTCGAATGCATTATTTGAACCGGCACCAAAGACAGCATACGGGTGAGAAACCGTTTAAGTGTAATGTTTGTGATAAAACCTTTTCTGTTGCACAATATTTGAGCAACCACCAAAGAACGCATACGGGTGAGAAACCGTTTAAGTGCGATTTATGTGACAAGACCTTTTCTGACTCATCAAATTTGAACATTCATCAAAGAATTCATACGGGTGAGAAACCGTTTACGTGTGATGTTTGTGACAAGACCTTTGCTCAAGCAGGAAATTTGAAACAGCACCAAAGAGTACATACGGATGAGAAACCGTTTAAGTGTAATGTTTGTGACAAAACTTTTGCTCATTCATCATATTTGAACACCCATCAAAGATTGCATACGGGTGAGAAACCCTTTAAGTGTTATGTATGTGATAAGACGTTTTTTTATTTGATAGATTTGAACCGACATCAAAGAATTCATACAGGTGAAAAACCGTTTAAATGTGATGTATGTGACAAGACGTTTTCTCAAGCAGGAAATTTGAATACACATCAAATAACGCATACAGGTGAGAAGCCGTTTAAATGCGATGTATGTAAAAAATGCTTTTCTGTACTAGCTAGTTTGAAGATGCACCAAAGATTGCATATGGGTGTAAAACCGTTTAAGTGTGATGTTTGTGACAAGACCTTTTCTCAACCAGTAAATTTGAGTAGACATCAAAGAACGCATACGGGTGAGAAACCGTTTAAGTGTGATGTTTGTGACAAGACCTTTGCTCAGTCATCAGATTTGAACATTCATAAAAGATTTCATACGGGTGAGAAACCGTTTAAATGCAATGTATGTAAAAAATACTTTTCTGTACTAAGTAGTTTGAACAGGCACCTAAGATTGCATACAAGTGAGAAACCGTGAAGTGTGATGTTTTTGGCCAGACCTTTTTTCAAGCTGGACCGTTGAAACCACATCAAAGAATTTATACGGGTGAGAAACCGTTTAAGTGTAATGTTTGTGAGAAAACCTTTGCTCAAGCAGGAAGTTTGAACAAGCACCAAAGAGGGCATACGGATGAATAGCCGATTAAATCTTATTTATGTGAGAAGTGTTTTTCGCAAGCTTGCAGTTGGAATACACATCAAACACTGGATACAGGTGAATAACCTATCATATGTGATGTGTTTAGAAAAACTTTTCTGATTTTAGCAATTTTCACAGGTATCAGAAAGCGCATACAGGAGTTTCAGAAGATTGCTTTAAGACAAGCTGTATTCTCATTGGTTTGTGGCTATTGTTCTAACAACTAACTAGTAATAATCACTTTTTTTTCAATTTTTTATGTGTTTAGTTTCTTTTGCAATTTCATCATCATCCTGTGGAAAGTAGTGATATATATTTTTCTTTTTTGTAACAAATGTGATGAATGTAAGAAATTCCTTTCTGCATCAAGATTTTCGTATGAGCTCCAAAGAGTTCATACAGGTGAGCAACTGTTTAAAAGATGATTGATCCAATAAGTACTTGACTGGACTATTTTAACAAGCACAAAGAGTACATACAAGAGAGACACCATTTAAATGGGATTTGTGCAAAAGAGTATTTTCATTTAAGTCGGCTCTGAATCAGCATCAAACAACCTATTCTAGAAAAAGCCTCTCAGTTTATAGACTACAACAAGACCTTTGGAACAATATTGATTTTTATTTAAAGAAGAAAATTTGATGAAGAGCTGAAGCTGTTCACGTTGGCTAATTCTCATATTTAAAGTAGCACTTTTGATATTTATATAGTTTTCTGGTTATTCTATGTTTTGCAAGCTAAGCTTGTCTTTTCATCCAATGATCACACGAGCCGAAAAAGGCAAATCCTTATCTTCCGAAAAAATTTTCTCTTAAATTGATAATCTAAAAAGAAACAGAAGTTAACTTCGTCTAAAAATAAAATGCATAATAATTAGGATTTTTAAGCAACCAAAAACTTGCGCAAGAAAGCAAGATATAATGTTTGTCATTTGTTTCATTTAGTTCCACAAAAAAAAAGATTAAAAGAATCAAAAGGCTAAAGAAACGGGAAACATGGATCAATTGACAAAAACAAATTTGAGGCGCATGTGTTTTTTTTCTTCCTTATAAACGATCCTAACTGAATTACTCCAATTTTGAAAAAAAAACCTGTAAGATAAATGTCAGCTACAGGAACAACACTTTCTTTATTGTTTTATGCAAAATTATGTATCTTAGGACCAACGAAACCGAACCGCACAAAAAAACTGAAAACATTGTTTTGTCCATATATAATGTTCGAAAAGACCCGAAAGCTTTGTTTTTGAATGGCTGGGAAATTCTATTTGTCAGCAGTTTCATGCTGAAAAATTATATTTCATTTGAAAAATCCAATGTATGTGCATTGTCAGTTTAATATACATATGCTGATATTTATTCCTTAAAATCTTGATAAATTTTTGATTTCTTAAAATTATAAGAGTAAAGACATTTCAAAAATAAATTATAAGTTAAGTACAAATTATATTTTGGCTTTTAGAAAGCAAAGGGGCTTTGAACCCTATTCATGTTAATTTCTGCTTTTTTTAGTTTGACTCTGCTATTTACTTTAATTTCTGTTCGTTTTGGGTTTCATTTATTTATTGATACTGATTTGTGGTTTTTGTATGCTTGGAATGTGTGTATTTTTGTTAATTTTTGTTTTAATGGAGTTCTTTATTTTTTTGAAAAACTCATTTTGTGGAAATTTTTTTTTTTAATTAATCTCTTTTTGTTTGATATTGACATTGTCTTTTTCAGGGCAAAAGAAAATAACAGTTGTAATCTTCACTGTTTTCCTGTAAGAATGTATGGTTTTGTCTATTCTATATATGCTGGGCAAACTTTTTCCATAATATTTAACAACATTACGTATTTTGAAGATCATGACACAAATAGTTATGTTTAATTTAGTCGAAGGCTATACATCCTTTACTAGACCTGATAAATAAAAGTTAATATCATTCCCAAAATATTATATCTATGCTGTTTCACAGCCTGGATACAATTACACTCTTTTGATTTAGTAAAATTTTAAGAGCAAAAGTAGAAATAGAAGTAGCCTCGAAAATTTGAACTTAATACCATAAGTCAGGGCTTCCTAAACCTCTTCCATTCACGCCCCATTTATGATTGCAATTTTCCTGGCGACCCCATATAAATATAATTGAGAGACAAATAAATATTTTTGGATGATTCATTTATTAGGTGACAATATACATGTACACATGAAAATATATAGTTTTTGAATTCGTTTAGAAACATTGGTTTACCCCTCGGTATACTTTTTGATCGTTTAAGTTTCATTTTCCTCATTTTGTTAAATTTTAAAAGCTAGTTATAGTATCACTTCGAAGGAGAGGAGAGGAATCAGAAATAAAATTAGTTGTTAAAAGAAATCGTAAGGTATAGTGTTTTTTTTTTAACTCTTACAAATACAGTTTTTTACAAACAGTTTTACAATCCAACCATACAGGTTGGACATGGATCAATTGACAAAACAAATTTGAAACATACAAAAATCTAAAATAAAAAATTCTACAAAAGTTGTCTTTATTATATTTACAAAAATTACATGCCCTATTTTTCATCAAAATTGCACTTTTACAATAACATAAATAAAAGAAAACTCTGACCATCTTAGTTCAATCGAATATATTCGAACGCTGTCGTTGGGTGGTAAATATTGAATTAAAATGAAAGGAAAAACTTTAGTGAGATGGATATGCCTGTTTTTTATTGCATAACAAATTAAATCGTGGTGAATGTTTGCCACTGCTGGACATAAGACCTCTTCAACATTTTTTAAGGATGAAATATATTGGGGTTTGATGTGTTAAAGCTCAAAAAGTAACTTGACATAAATACGTGGTGTTGCATGACAGAAGAACTTATAATGCTGTATCTGCGATTGTGGGGAATTCAGTTCTAGTTCTGATCCAGAATTTAGACAAGGGATTTTTGGAAATTGTAGTTTTAAGTTTGAATCACTCGAAAGCTCAGCATATTCCTCGTGAGCTGTAAGTGGTATGTTATCAACCTGAGTTAAATCAATTCAGAACGGATTTTGAATCCAAGGTACCTTTTTGAAATCAATATATAATATGAAACATGTACGGAACTAAGTTTCTAGCGCTTTTAAGTAATCTACAATATTTTTTGCAATATTAGTTTTACAATGATTTCTTTCGATTATAAAATTGTCGACACTGGAAAATATTTTGAAGCTTTTTTTCTATCCTATCTTTCCAAATTTTATTTTTTTATTAAAACTGTGAATTTTATCATTAGAAGTAAATATATCGCAATTTTTTTCTTGAAGAGACAAGTTGAGATGGTTTAATTTCGCAAAGACATCCGACAAATAACACAGCTTAGGTAGTCATAAGTCATTTTGAAGAAAAGCAGCAAGTTCACATTTTTTTTTCGGTTAAGAATATTTCAATTCCCTCTTTTAATAGTAATATTAATGATCTAGTTAAACTCTGACCTCTTGACAACCATCTTACTTCTGCATGTAATTATAAAGTTTTATAGACGGAATCCATATCCTTACAAAGATTTGAAAATAAGTGGCTGTTAAGGGCATGGCTCATAATAAAATTTATAATCTTAACAGCATTCTGAAGAACATTGATCAATTATGGTGATAATTCTTTTTGATGCAATGGACTCGGTGAATAAGGCAGTGAGTAAAAAATATATGGTCATAATGAGTAGCTTGAAAAAAGTATTTAAAACAAATGATTTTGCCCGTCATCGCTTTTTCACCATCTGTGCATATTCCACAGTAATTTTTCCATTCTAGACCTTCAGCCTTTAAAAATTCATCAACTTTACAATATATGTATTTTCCAGTAGTATTTTATAAATATTTGACTTTACTATTTAAGTATTTGACTTTAAAATATATTGCGACCCCATGATTTTGCTACGCAACCCCATTTGGGGTCGTCACCCATAGTTTAGGAACGCCTGCCCTAAGTCGTTCTTGGTATATTGCTTTTTAATTAATTTTAAAGCAACATCGATTTTTTAAGGATAATGAGAAAATTACATACCTATGGGGGGTTGACCTACCCAATAAGCATAGAGAAATAGTTACTAGACCATTCAGCTATGCTGAACAAAATGACTGTAGTAAAATTTTGATTGGAAGTCTCTGGAAAATTATGAGCCAAAGAGGAGGCTGATTGCCCTCCAATCACTTTTGACTCTTAAGAGGGCCTTAGAACTTTTAATTTTCAATCAAATTAGCTCCTTTTAAATATCAATGATATTACTAGCTATGATAGAGCATTGCTGCATTTGTCTTTTTCTGCCGAATAATTCTTATATGCCCTTTTATTTTTGCCCTTTTTCTTATATGCTTGTAGGCGTGTAGTTTTTTCATCCACTCGAAATTCCTCCTAAACATTCATTAAAAGATTCAAGACAGTGCCCTTAGTATCGATAAGTACAATGAACGTAGAAGCAGCAATTTACGAATACGCACAGTGTCATCTGGATGGCTCAAAATTCACAACCTCTGAACGGGCAACTTTCAGAGACTATGACGGTTCTACAGATGGCAATCTGCCAAACGCGTGCACGTCATCAAAAGGGAATATAAGCAATATCTTAGAAATAGTTTTGTATTTGAAATTAAACCTTAAAAGTCTTGTTGTGGGGGATGTTGAACTAACCAAAAGACAATATTTGCTTCATAATACTAATGCTTCTACTCCTACAACTACTGCTTCTATTACTGCTACTACTACTACTGCTACTGAACCTTAGACTACTACTATTAAGTGTACTCCTACTGCTACTACTATATTTACTGGTGCTACTACTACAACTAATAAACCTAAGGGTATTAAGGCGAAAATTTTGGGCAATATTGTAACTCTGTTGAAATAAATCGAATCACACTATTCCCACATAGGTTGTCAAGAGGACGTATCAGCAATGCTTCAGGACTGGTTGATCGTATTAAGTTGAAAATTTCATCGTGTGTTGAAGGGGATGTTGAAAAAAGGTGCTATTTGCATACTGCTACTAATGCTACTACTGCTACGCATAATTACTGAACCTTTCAACATTGCTGAAAAGATTGATGTCTCAAAATTTTGTTTGGATATTTTATATGGGAAATGATGGGCTTGGGGGGGGGCCGGGAGGGGAGGTTTCTCTCAAATCACTTTGACTCTTAAAATGGGCACTATAACTCCAAGTTAAAATTAAATGAGACCCATCTGAATTTAAGAAGACCACCTATTCCATATAAACCATATATGCCCCCTGGGCATAACATAAAGCCCTTGCCCCAGGGCTCTGGAGGGTTGTGCCTACCCTTGAAGCAATATTATTTGTTCTTTGGACTATTTTAAACAAAATTGCCATCGGACAATTTCAATCAGATGCATTTGGTGAAAAGAGAGGTAGTTGGGACGGGGGTGCTACTTGACCTCCATCACTATTGAATCTTGAAAGGGAACCGGAAATTCCAATTTCAACTAAATGAGCTACCTCTAAAGCTTATACAACCACATCTTCCATAAGAACCTTAAATACCCCAGGGGCATAAATTACAACCCTTGCCCTCAGGCTCTGGTGGTTTGTATCAACCTCAAAAGCCTTGTTATGATATTTGGACTATTTTGAATAAAAGGACTGTCTCAAAATATCTATTGGATATATCCCAGGAAAACACTATGTGTTTGTGTGCGGGAGGGGGGGGGTGGCTGCGCTTTGATCACTTTGACTCTTAAAAAAGGCACTAGAACTTATGATTACAAATTGAATGAGTCCCCTCCAAAGCATATACGACCACCCTTTTTATAAAAACCTAATATACCCCAAGGGAATAACTTACAACGCCTTTCCTGAGAGCTGTAGGGCGGGGGGTGTATTCCTCATAGACATAATTTCCGAAACCTTCAAATACGATAAATAAAATTGGTATCTCCAAATTTTGATCGGAGGGGTTAAGGTAAATGCTGAGCGTGGATGGGGGGGGGGGGGCTGTTTGATATTAAATCACTTTGACTCGTAAATAGGGCACTATAACTTCCAATTACAAATCGAATAACCCCCTTCTGATGTGTACACGACCGCCCATTCACTAAAAACCTTATATGCCCTCAGAAGATAACTTACAACCCTGTCCCCAGGGCGCTGGGGGGGGAGGTGTCTCATCTCTAGAGACATAATTATATGTTCTTTGGACTATTTTGAGAAAAATCGTTATCTCACAATTTCAACGAAATGCGTTTGGTGAAAGGAGGGGCTGTAGGAGAGTGGGAGGGGGCTAAATGCCGTCCGTCACTTTTGACGATTAAAAAGGAACTAGAACTTTCAATTTTCTACCAAATGAGCCTCTTCTAAAGTGAAACAACCATCCCTTCCATAAAAACCTTTAATACGTCCTGTGCATAACTTACAACCCTTGACCCTAATCTCTAGGGTTTGTTTCAACCCCAAAATACTTGTTATATGATATTTAGACTATTTTGAATAGAATGGCTATCTTAAAATTTATACTAGATGAATTTTGCAACAATACGACGTGTATATGGGGGGAGCAGCTGCCCTTCGATCACTTTGACTCTTAAAAAGAGGCACTAGAGAGTCTGATTACCAATCCAGTGAGCCCCCTCCAAAGTCTATATGACCACATTTTCTATAAAAACCTTGTATGTCCACAGGGCATAACTTAAAACCCTTTCCTTGAGGGCTGGGGGGATTTCTTATCCTCAAAAACATAATTTCTAGACCTTTCAAATACGCTGAACAAAATGGCTATCTCAAAATTTTGATTGTAAGTGTTTGGAGAAATGATGGACGTGAGGGGTCATTTGTCCTCTGATCACTTTCGACTAATAAAAAAGGCACTAGTCCTCTCAATTTCCAGTCGAATGAACACTTTTTCAAGCTTCTGCGACAAAACTCTATAAAACCTTATATGCCCCAAGGTCATAACTTACTACCCTTGTCTTGAGGGCTATGGGGAGGGGTTGTCATCCTCAAGGACATAGTTTCCAGACATTTCAACTACGTTGAACAAAATAGCCATATCAAAATGTTGATCGGAAATCTTTGGGGAAATGATGGTCGTGGGGGGGGGGGGTGATTCTCCCTCCGATTACTTTCGACTATTAAATAGGGAAATATTCCTCTCAATTTCCAGTCGAATGAGACTTTTTTTAAGTTTTTACGACAATGCTTTCTATAAAAAACCTTTTATGCCCCCCAGGCATAACATACAACCTTAGCCCTGGGGGCTTGGGGGTGTCATACTAAAAGACATAATTTCCAGACCCTTCAACTACGTTCAACAAAATGGCTATATCAAAATGTTGATCGGAAGTGTGTGGAAAATGTTGGACGTGGGGGAGGGGCATTCGGCCTCCGATCGCTTTTGACTCTTAATAAGGGCACTAGCCCTTTCAATTCCCAATTGAATGAGCCCTTTTTGAAGTTTTTACGAAAACACTTTCAATAAGAGTTTTATATGCCCCCATGGCATAACTTACAACCTTTGCCCTGGGGGCTGTGGTGGTTTTTGATCCATAATTCCCGGAGCTTTCAACTACTTTGAACAAAATGGCTGTCTAAAAATTTGATTTGATTTGTGTGGGGAAAAGGTGGGCGTGAGAGGGGGGTTAGTTGCTTTCCAACCGCTTTTGACTGTTAAAAAGGGCACTAACCCTCTTTTCGTGTAATTTTTAAAGTTTGGCAAAATAACTAAGAAAATACGAAGAAAAATTATAACAATAATTAAGGAATTAAAACAAGGGTGATTTTCAGCTATTTTAGCCATTTTTAAAATATTTTGACTAGCAGAATAGTTTTTCAGTTGGAAAGAATGTTTTCTACCTATATTATTGATCTAAGGTGGTTTGAGCAGAATCAGGTTAATTTGAATACTGGTTTAGTTGAAATATTCAAAAACCATTGCCTGGGCAAAGAAGACACCAAATTTTGGTTTGCAGGACGAGGGTGCTAGTTGGGCCAAATGCCTTGTCTTCTCTATTCAGTTTATTCTCAAAGTCATCATTATTCTCAAGGGCATGAAGCACCGAGTATAAAAATCAAACAGGTTCAATTTGTTGGACCCGTATACACTACAAAGACTAGTTTTTTTTCAATTTACCAAGCTGAAATCGTCCAGTCATTGGACAAAGAGGATCCTAGTACAAAAAAAAATCCCCCCAAAAAGCGTGAAAAACTTGTTTCTGAAAGATGCACGACTTGTATCTGTAAATATATCAGCCAATGTAATTCTGAGGTGCATTGTCGAGAGAGTTAAACTAGCCCCCCCCCCCGCGCTCTGTTTTCCCCAAACCCGTCCGCTAAAAATTTTGAGATAGCCTGTGTTTTGTGATTTTTTAAAAATTTATATACAAAACACGCCCCTAGAGCGTTGGATAGGCGTTGTAAGTGTTGTCCTGGGGGCTATATGGTTCTTATAAGAGGTATGCTCGAATAAACTTCAGAGGGGCCTCATTTGATTGGAAATTGAAAGTTTTGGTTCAATTTTTAAGGGTCAAAAGATATCCGAGGGCGGCTAGCCCCCCCCCTCCTACACACTTTTTTCCCAATACCATCCGATAAAATAGTTATAAAACCCCTTTCATTAAAAATAGTTAAAAGGTCAGATAAGAAAAAATACTGTGTCGACGGAACACGCCCGGCCCCGGAAGCAGGCGTTATGAGTAATGCTCTAAAGGACATATATAGTTCTTATGGAAGGGATGCTCGAATAAACTTCGGAGAGGGCTCATTTCATGGGAAATTGAAAGTTCTTTTTCAATTGTTAAGAGTCAAAAGAGATCGGAGGGCAACAAGCCTCCCTCCTTCACGCCCTAAATGCATCAGATAAAAATTTTGAGATAGACATTTTGTTAAAATTAGTTCAAAGATCACATAACAAAAACTCCTTTACGTATGGTCATTTCGTTAAAAATAGTTCAAAGGTCAGATAATAAGAACTCCTGTATCGAAGCAACCCCCCCCCCCCCCACCCCCCACATAATAAACAATCATTGCAAAAACATACAACAATTAATAATATAAATGAATAAATAGATCTTAAAGCGAGTAATCCTTAGATTGAATATGAAAATCAAGCTTAAAACGAAAAAAAAAATTCCTATTAAAGTACAAATGAAACTTAAAACGAACAGAAATTAAATAAACAATCAATGCAAACAAACACTCAAAAGATATTAAGGTAAATTATATAAATAAATAAATCTTAAAACGAGTGAAACTTAAATTTAATATGTAAATCAAGCTTGAAACGAACAAAAACCACCACAAACAAGAGTTTGGGTATGACCTCCTTCTTTCACTGTAAAAGTCTAAAACCTAATGAGTCATTGGCGCTTTACTGAAAACCAATTTTATGACAAATATTTTCTTTAACAAAAACTCCTTTACGCATTTTCGTTTCGCTAAAAATAATTGAAAGGTCAGATAATAACAACTCCTGTATCGAAACACCCACCCCCCCCCCATATAATAAAAAATCATAGCAAAAACATATAACAATTAATAATTTATACGACCAAATACGCACAATAGAAAGCGATTATGGTATTTAATAGGAAGGGTCGAAAAGAAAAAAAAATATTTTCATACTAAACCATAAATGAAATTTCGAACAAAAAGAAACTCAATGGATCATAAATGCAAACAAGCATACAATAGATACTAATGTAAAT
>NC_142803.1:59842824-59963003 GCF_049724085.1 Artemia sp. Qi Xiang Cuo | reverse complement strand
AATAATAACTGAAGATTATGAATATAATTTTTGAGAAAAGGAAAGTACCCAGCGATTTTAAGAAAAACTTAATTATACCATTGTATAGGAGACATGTGACTGCGGTAATTATCGATGCATTAGTTTGGTCTTTGTAGATAGCAAGTTACTCAGTAATAACATACTTTTTATACTGAGAGATGCTGTAGACAAAGTTCTAAGATAAGAACAGTGTGGTCTTAGAAATGGTAGAAGATGTGTCGACCAAATTTTTAGTCTTAGGTTAATAATTGAGAAATGCCTGAGTTATCGAACACATTTGGTTTTCAGTTTTACAAATTATGAGCAAACGTTAGATTCTGATGATAGAAGAGTTTTAGTGATGATATTATCCTTGTATGGTATTTATTAAAAACAAAATTTCCCAAAATAAGTTCTCTTTAAAAAAGTAAAGAACCAAAAATGAACAAAAATATAATAAAATAATCTACCAAGCATACAACTACCACAAATCAGCTGCAATAAATCAATGAAACCCAAAGTACCAAAGTAAAATAAAATACCCAAAGTAAATTGCAAATTTTTTCCTGGCTTTTAGAAAGCATAAGGGTTTTGAACCCTACTCATGTTAATTTCTGCTCGTTTTGAGTTTGACATGGTTATTTATTGTGATTTCTGTTCGTTTTGGGTTTCATTTATTTATTGATGCTGATTTCGGTAGTTGTATGCTTGGTAGTTTATTTGCTTCTATTTTTGTTCATTTTTGGTTTAATAAAGTTTTTTACTTAAAAAAAAAAACTTATTAGGTGGAAATTTTTTTTTAAAAGTTAATTTCTGTTCGTTTTATATTAATAGTCTTTTTCAGGGAAAATTAAAATATTAGTTTCAATTTTTCCGGTTTATATAAAGAATGTATAGTTTTGCCTGCTATTTGTATGCTGGCAAAACTTTTTTGGCAATTTAAAACAGCAAAAACCCTTTTGAAAATCATGACGCAAATAGTAGTAAAAAAGTGTTTAATAGTAGTCATATATATCCTAAATTTCAACTTAATACCATTACTGTTGTTAGTTACAATAATCTTAAAAGCTGCATTAAATGTATACACACAGTGTCTTCAGGCCTGTTCAAAATCCACAATCTATGAAGGTAAAATTTCCAGATAATATTTCTGTTTTGCGGATGACAACCTGCCACCCGTGTGCAGGTTGTCAAAAGGGCATATCAGCAATATCTTCGGAACAGTTTCGTGTGGGAAATTAAAACTTACACCGCTTGTTTCGGGGGGATGGCCGTGGGAGGGGGGCTTAGTTGTCCTCCAAACATTTTTGACAACTAAAAAAGGCACTAACCCCTTCAATTTCCAATTGAATGAGTCCTTATTGAAGTTTCTACGACAAATTCTTCGATACGAATTGCCTTGTTCTAAAACCAAAAAATTAAAAAAAATACATTGTGCCAATATCTTTCTGTACTTAGGCAGCGCTATTGTGCTGCCTATGATACCAGACAAATACATTAAAGTGATTAGTGCTATGTAGGAGAATAACTCAGCTGCGGTCAAGATTGGAAATGCGGTTAGCTGCTGGTTTCGTGTTAAATCAAGAGTTAAGCAGGGTTGTGTTCCATCCCCTTTGTATGGATCATTTTGATGGATTTTGTCTTAAGGAGCACAGGTAAGGCAATGGGAGACCACGGAATCAAATGGAGAGAAAACAAATCTCCTGGGCTTAGATTATGCTGATTAGATTTAAGCATCCTAGATGAAAGTGTGAGCAAAATGAATGAACTTTTGGAGGTTTTGTGAGTTCAAAAAAGTCACTTAGGCTAGGAATACGAGAAGATGAAAAGGTGACGTTAGGTAACGAAAAGATTGATCAGTGAGACAGCTTCAATTACCTTGGTAGTATTGTTTTCAAAGACGATGGAAACAGTAAAGAAATTAAAAATAGAATAGCCAAGGCTAGGGGTGTTTTTTTTTTCACGGTTAAAAAAAGTTTGGAAGAATAGGAAGACAAGTCCGCAAATAAGATTAAAATTTTGAAAACTACAGTGATGACTGTGGTCAGATATGGCTCTGAAGCATCGGCGCTCCGAAAAGCGGATGAAGATTTGCTAGATGTTTTCCAGAGAGATTGCCTGCGGATTGTTCTGGGTACCCGGCTTACTCACCGTATTTCAAACACTAGGCTGCCCAAAAAGTGTGGTTTAATCCTGTTTTCTAGGGCTATAAATAGAGAAAGGTTGAGATGGCTAGGGCATGTTTTGCCGATGAAGGAATACATATTGCTGAATTTTGTTCTTTTCGGCGAACCGTCTAGGGCTAAACAGTTAGCAGGTCATTCGCGGTTGAGGTTGGAGGGTGTCATAAATGAAGATTTAAAGGAAATGGGAACTTCCTGGGAGGCTTTAAAGAGGGAAACATTGAATAGAGTGGGATGGAGGAGGAACATGCATAACTGTTTTGACCTCTGGTGGCTTGGTACTGCGGCGAGTTGTTAATAGTAGTAGGCGTATATGTACTTGGATCTAACGATTAAGAGCTTGGGGGTGATAAAAGTGACTTCTTTGTGACGTAAAACACATTTAAACTAAAGTTATCAGCTTTGATTTTTAAGTTTCGTGGGACAAATAATCATCCGGTAGGAAAATATTTCGTCAATTTTTTTCTTGGTGCAGATATGATAGAACGGAATATTTCTCCCAAAGCAGGGGTAGTTATGCGGGTTCAAATGGGATTATCTAATCATAATACGTGTAAGAGAGGAATAGGGTTAATTGAGTTCAGCTACTAAGCTTTGGGAGGCTATATTTTGTATTTTATGTTTTGGGAACTAATGCAGAAGACCACAATTGATTAGGATTTTTTTTTTCTTAAAATTGTCTTTTTTTGTCATTGTTAAGCAGTTAAATATTAAGTTTTTTTGTTTTTTATTCAATACGTTATCCTTAACTTACACTTAACCAGCAACTCCTTCTATGCTATGATTTTTTTTTGTTATAAATTTCAGGTTTTTATTCGTTTTATGTGAATGAATTTTGTCTAGTGTTTCTAATTTTCTTTCGCTCTATGAAAAGTAGATTTTATAAACGATTTGTGAATAAACCTGCCTATCCATCTGATTTAATGTGGACATATAATGTCTGTATAATTACATTTTTACGCGTAACTAGAAAGAGAAAAAGCTGTCAGATTCGTTTAGTAACATTTATTGTAAAAATTTTCTATGTCTGCTTAATTTAAATTTCGTTTTAGAAGTTGAAGATGCTTTACCAGTTGACAGCGAGAAGCCGTTTCATTTTCCAAACCATCATTTGTCACCGAAGCGGGGAGAGGTTCCTTTGCTTAATTTACCTAGCATTTCAGGACCATGTAAATTTGAATACGGCACCCAGGAATCCAAATGGTCCAACAATGAAGGTACATCCGAAATCGTGTGTTTTTGTTGATTGATTGGTGTTGGATAATATTTTATTTGACAAAAATAGGACAATGGGACTTAATATTAAGATTGAACTTTTGTTTTATCTTATTTGCCAAACCGTTTTTGTAGTTTTCTAAGAATCTGTTTAAATTTTCACTTGAAAGTGGTTGTGTAGGTTATAGTATTTTTCAATAAGCTTGATAAGAAGCCTTAGAATTATATGACACAATAGATAATACAATTCATGTTTATAGTGCATACATTTCTTTTTAAATTAAGAGATAAATCTGTCTGTTATTTTGATTCCAAGTTGAATTTGAAATAAGTAGAAAATTAATTTTTTGATCTGAACTGCCTAGAAGCTAGATTGAACTGCCTATCTAGCAAGAAGAAATAGTAACTCTGATTGGATTAGTTAAAAAAGGGATAAATCCTTTTAAAAGACAATGAAAAAAAAAATACCTGATATTTGCTGACGACAGTGTCACTGATTGTGTGACCAAAATATCTGGAATTTTTTTGTCATTTTTTCACTTTTTATTAAAAGGATATATCCCTATTTGAACTTGCATGTGTAAGACCTGAGTAAAACGTGACTTCCAACGTTTTTATTCAATGCCTTGCGGCGACTCCAAAAAGTATTACCTTCAACAAATGATGTATATTTAATTTGCTCTTCCTTTTTAGTTACAATAATTCCTAATATTTGTTGTAATATTTCCGATCCTTCACTTATAATTTGGTTTACCCCTCGGTATGCTTTTTGATCGTTTAAGGTTTGATTTTCCTTATTTTTTTAAATTAGAAAAGCTAATTTTAAAAGCTAGTTATAGTATCACCTTGGGAGAGAAGAGGAATCGAAATTAAAATTAGTTTTTTTTAATTCTGTAGACTTTTTAATTTTAGGTCACTTTTCACCATACGTATCTGGACTACACTTACAGGAAAATACGTCACTACTTGTTTCAATGAATCCCTCTTCGAGCGGTTTCTCAAATGGTTGTGCGTCTGAATCGGAAGGAAAAGGCCTAGCAAATCAGACAACAGGTTTGATAAGTTGCCTGCAAATTAAAAATTATAGAAAATTGGAAGGATATCAAAGAACTCATAAAAAGAAAAAGATATATAGATGTGAGGTTTGTGACAAGATATTTGCTCGAATGAATTATTTGAACCGGCACCAAAGACAGCATACGGGTGAGAAACCGTTTAAGTGTAATGTTTGTGATAAAACCTTTTCTGTTGCACAATATTTGAGCAACCACCAAAGAACGCATACGGGTGAGAAACCGTTTAAGTGCGATTTATGTGACAAGACCTTTTCTGACTCATCAAATTTGAACATTCATCAAAGAATTCATACGGGTGAGAAACCGTTTACGTGTGATGTTTGTGACAAGACCTTTGCTCAAGCAGGAAATTTGAAACAGCACCAAAGAGTACATACGGATGAGAAACCGTTTAAGTGTAATGTTTGTGACAAAACTTTTGCTCATTCATCATATTTGAACACCCATCAAAGATTGCATACGGGTGAGAAACCCTTTAAGTGTTATGTATGTGATAAGACGTTTTTTTATTTGATAGATTTGAACCGACATCAAAGAATTCATACAGGTGAAAAACCGTTTAAATGTGATGTATGTGACAAGACGTTTTCTCAAGCAGGAAATTTGAATACACATCAAATAACGCATACAGGTGAGAAGCCGTTTAAATGCGATGTATGTAAAAAATGCTTTTCTGTACTAGCTAGTTTGAAGATGCACCAAAGATTGCATATGGGTGAAAAACCGTTTAAATGTGATGTATGTGACAAGACGTTTTCTCAACCAGTAAATTTGAGTAGACATCAAAGAACGCATACGGCTGAGAAACCGTTTAAGTGTGATGTTTGTGACAAGACCTTTGCTCAGTCATCAGATTTGAACATTCATAAAAGATTTCATACAGGTGAGAAACCGTTTAAATGCAATGTATTTAAAAAATACTTTTCTGTACTAGGTAGTTTGAACAGGCACCTAAGATTGCATACAAGTGAGAAACCGTGAAGTGTGATGTTTTTGTCCAGACCTTTTTTCAAGCAGGACCGTTGAAACCACATCAAAGAATTTATACGGGTGAGAAACCGTTTAAATGTGATGTTTGTGAGAAAATCTTTACTCAAGCAGGAAGTTTGAACAGGCACCAAAGAGGGCATACGGATAAATAGCCGATTAAATCTTATTTATGTGAGAAGTGTTTTTCGCAAGCTTGCAGTTGGAATACACATCAAACACTGGATACAGGTGAATAACCTATCATATGTGATGTGTTTAGAAAAACTTTTCTGATTTTAGCAATTTTCACAGGTATCAGAAAGCGCATACAGGAGTTTCAGAAGATTGCTTTAAGACAAGCTGTATTCTCATTGGTTTGTGGCTATTGTTCTAACAACTAACTAGTAATAATCACTTTTTTTTCAATTTTTTTTTTGTGCTTAGTTTCTTTTGCAATTTCATCATCATCCTGTGGAAAGTAGTGATATATATTTTTCTTTTTTGTAACAAATGTGATGAATGTAAGAAATTCTTTTCTGCATCAATATTTTCGTATGAGCTCCAAAGAGTTCATACAGGTGAGCAACTGTTTAAAAGATAATTTATCCAATAAGTACTTGACTGGACTATTTTAACAAGCACAAAGAGTACATACAAGAGAGACACCATTTAAATGGGATTTGTGCAAAAGAGTATTTTCATTTAAGTCGGCTCTGAATCAGCATCAAACAACCTATTCTAGAAAAAGCCTCTCAGTTTATAGACTACAACAAGACCTTTGGAACAATATTGATTTTTATTTAAAGAAGAAAATTTGATGAAGAGCTGAAGCTGTTCACGTTGGCTAATTCTCATATTTAAAGTAGCACTTTTGATATTTATATAGTTTTCTGGTTATTCTATGTTTTGCAAGCTAAGCTTGTCTTTTCATCCAATGATCACACGAGCCGAAAAAGGCAAATCCTTATCTTCCGAAAAAATTTTCTCTTAAATTGATAATCTAAAAAGAAACAGAAGTTAACTTCGTCTAAAAATAAAATGCATAATAATTAGGATTTTTAAGCAACCAAAAACTTGCGCAAGAAAGCAAGATATAATGTTTGTCATTTGTTTCATTTAGTTCCACAAAAAAAAAGATTAAAAGAATCAAAAGGCTAAAGAAACGGGAAACATGGATCAATTGACAAAAACAAATTTGAGGCGCATGTGTTTTTTTTTCTTCCTTATAAACAATCCTAACTGAATTACTCCAATTTTGAAAAAAAAACCTGTAAGATAAATGTCAGCTACAGGAACAACACTTTCTTTATTGTTTTATGCAAAATGGTGTATCTTAGGACCAACGAAACCGAACCGCACAAAAAAACTGAAAACATTGTTTTGTCCATATATAATGTTCGAAAAGACCCGAAAGCTTTGTTTTTGAATGGCTGGGAAATTCTATTTGTCAGCAGTTTCATGCTGAAAAATTATATTTCATTTGAAAAATCCAATGTATGTGCATTGTCAGTTTAATATACATATGCTGATATTTATTCCTTAAAATCTTGATAAATTTTTGATTTCTTAAAATTATAAGAGTAAAGACATTTCAAAAATAAATTATAAGTTAAGTACAAATTATATTTTGGCTTTTAGAAAGCAAAGGGGTTTTGAACCCTATTCATGTTAATTTCTGCTTTTTTTAGTTTGACTCTGCTATTTACTTTAATTTCTCTTCGTTTTGGGTTTCGTTGATGTATTGATACAGATTTGTGGAAGTTGTATGCTTGGTAAATTATTTGATTCTATTTTTGTTCATTTTTGGTTTAATGGAGTTCTTTATTTTTTTTGAAAAACTTATTTTGTGGAAATTTTTTTTTAATTAATTTCTGTTCGTTTGATATTGACATAGTCCTTTTTCAGGGACAAATAAAATAACAGTTTGAATCTTCCCTGTTTTTCTGTAAGAATGTATGGTTTGGCCTGCTATTTAAATGCTGGAGAAACTCTTTAGGTAATATTTAGCAACAGTAACTCTTTTGAAAATCATGACAAATAGTTATGTTTAATTTAGTCAAAGGTTATACATCCTTTACTAGACCTGATAAATAAAAGTTAATATCATTCCCAAAATATTATATCTATGCTCTTTCACAGCCTGGATACAATTACACTCTTTTGATTCAGTAAAATTTTAAGAGCAGAAGTAGCAATAGAATTAGCTACGAAAATTTGAACTTAATACCATAAGTCAGGGCTTCCTAAACTTCTTTCATTCACGCCCCATTTATGATTGCAATTTTCCTGGCGACCCCATATAAATATAATTGAGAGACAAATAAATATTTTTGGATGATTCATTTATTAGGTGACAATATACATGTACACATGAAAATATATAGTTTTTGAATTCGTTTAGAAACATTGGTTTACCCCTCGGTATACTTTTTGATCGTTTAAGTTTCATTTTCCTTATTTTGTCAAATTTTAAAAGCTAGTTATAGTATCACTTCGAGGGAGAGGAGAGGAATCAGAAATAAAATTAGTTGTTAAAAGAAATCGTAAGGTATAGTGTTTTTTTTTAACTCTTACAAATACAGTTTTTTACAAACAGTTTTACAATCCAACCATACAGGTTGGACATGGATCAATTGACAAAACAAATTTGAAACATACAAAAGTCTAAAATAAAAAATTCTACAAAAGTTGTTTTTGTATATTTACAAAAATTACATGCCCTATTTTTCATCAAAATTGCACTTTTACAATAACGTAAATAAAAGAAAACTCTGACCATCTTAGTTCAATCGAATATATTCGAACGCTGTCGTTGGGTGGTAAATATTGAATTAAAATGAAAGGAAAAACTTTAGTGAGATGGATATGCCTGTTTTTTATTGCATAACAAATTAAATCGTGGTGAATGTTTGCCACTGCTGGACATAAGACCTCTTCAACATTTTTTAAGGATGAAATATATTGGGGTTTGATGTGTTAAAGCTCAAAAAGTAACTTGACATAAACACGTGGTGTTGCATGACAGAGGAACTTATAATGCTGTATCTGCGATTGTGGGGAATTCAGTTCTAGTTCTGATCCAGAATTTAGACAAGGGATTTTTGGAAATTGTAGTTTTAAGTTTGAATCACTCGAAAGCTCAGCATATTCCTCGTGAGCTGTAAGTGGTATGTTATCAACCTGAGTTAAATCAATACAAAACGGATTTTGAATTCAAGGTACTTTTTTGAAAACAATATTTAATATGAAATATGTACAGAACTATGTTTCTAGTGCTTTTAAGTGATCTAAAATAATTTTTGCAATATAAGTTTTACAATGATTTCTTTCTATTACAAAATTGTCGACACTGGAAAATATTTTGAAGTTTTTTTTCTATCCTATCTTTCCAAATTTTATTTTTTTATTAAAACTGTGAATTCTATCATTAGAAGTAAATATATCGCAATTTTTTTCTTGAAGACACAAGTTGAGATAGTTTAATTTCGCAAAGATATCTGACAAATAACACAGCCTAGGTAGCCATAAGTCATTTTGAAGAAAAGCAGCAAGTTCACATTTTTTTTTCGGTTAAGAATATTTCAATTCCGTCTTTTAATAGTAATATTAATGATCTAGTTAAACTCTGACCTCTTGACAACCATCTTACTTCTGCATGTAATAATGAAGTTGTATAGACGGAATCCATATTCTTACAAAGATTTGAAAATAAGTGACTGTTAAGGGCATGGCTCATAATAAAATTTATAATCTTAAGAGCATTCTGAAGCACATCGTTAAATTATGGTGCTAATTCTTTTTGCTGCAAAGGCCTCTCGGTGAATAAGGCAGTGAGTAAAAAATATATGGTCATAATGAATAGCTTGAAAAAAGGATTTAAAACCAATGATTTTCTCCGTCATCGCTCTTGCACCATCTGTGCATATTCCACAGTAATTTTTCCATTCTAGACCTTCAGCCTTTAAAAATTCATCAACTTTACAATATATGTATTTTCCAGGAGTATGTTATAAATATTTGACTTTACTATTTAAATATTTGACTTTGAAATCTATTGCGACCCCATGATTTTGCTACACAACCCCATTTGGGGTCGTGACCCATAGTTTAGGAACGCCTGCCCTAAGTCGTTCTTGGTATATTGCTTTTTTAATTAATTTTAAAGCAACATCGATTTTTTAAGGATAATGAGAAAATTACATACCTATGGGGGGTTGAACTACCCAATAACCCTAGAGATATAGTTACTAGACCATTCAGCTATGCTGAACAAAATGGCTGTAGTAAAATTTTGATTGGAAGTGTCTGAAAAATTATGAGCCAAAGAGGAGGCTGATTGCCCTCCAATCACTTTTGACTCTTAAGAGGGCCCTAGAACTTTTAATTTTCAATCAAATTAGCTCCTTTTAAATATCAATGATATTACTAGCTATGATAGAGCATCGTTCCATATGTCCTTATATGCCCAATAATTCTTATATGCCCTTTTATTTTTGCCCTTTTTCTTATATACCTGCATGCACATAGGTGTTTCGTTTATTTTAAATCTTCCTTAAACATCCCGTAAAAGACTCGAGTTAATGGCTATTGTTTTCTTGGTTACAGTAACATTAAAAGCAGTAAAAAATGAATACACACAGTGTCTTCTGGCTAGCTCAAAATCCACATCCTATGAAGGTGAAAATTTCAGATAATATTTATTTTATATGGATGATTACTTGTCCTTCGTATGCAGGTTCTCAAAAGGGTACTTCCGCAATATATTAGAAGCAGTTTCGTGTGTGAAATAGAAACTTACAACGCTTGCTTTGAGGGATGCTGAGCTAGCCAAAAGACACAACTTGCATCATAATACTACTGCTTCTACTCCTACAACTACTGCTACTATTACTATTACTGCTACTACTACTGCTGCTACTAAAGCTAAGACTACTACTATTAACTGTGCTCCTTCTGCTACAAATATATTTACTGGTGCTACTACTAAAACTAATAAACCTAAGGGTATTAAGGCGAAAATTTTGGGCAATATTGTAACTGTATTGAAATAAATCGAAACACACTATACCCATATAGGTTGTCAAGAGGACGCATCAGCAATGCTTCAGGACTGGTTGATCGTATTAAGTTGAAAATTTCATCGTGTGTTGAAGGGGATGTTGAAAAAAAGGTGCTATTTGCATACTGCTACTAATGCTACTACTACTACGCATAATTACTGAACCTTTCAACATTGCTGAAAAGATTGATGTCTCAAAATTTTGTTTGGATATTTTATATGGGAAATGATGGGCTTGGGGGGGGGCGGGGAGGGGAGGGGAGGTTTTTCTCAAATCACTTTGACTCTTAAAGTGGGCACTATAACTCCAAGTTAAAATTAAATGAGACCCATCTGAATTTAAGAAGACCACCTATTCCATATAAACCATATATGCCCCCTGGGCATAACATAAAGCCCTTGCCCCAGGGCTCTGAGGGTTGTGCCTACCCTCGAAGCAATATTATTTGTTCTTTGGACTATTTTAAACAAAATTGCCATCAGACAATTTCAATCAGATGCATTTGGTGAAAAGAGAGGTAGTTGGGACGGGGGTGCTACTTAACCTCCATCACTATTGAATCTTGAAAGGGAACCGGAAATTCCAATTTCAACTAAATGAGCTACCTCTAAAGCTTATACAACCATATCTTCCATAAGAACCTTAAATACCCCAGGGGCATAAATTACAACCCTTGCCCTCAGGCTCTGGTGGTTTGTATCAACCTCAAAAGCCTTGTTATGATATTTGGACTATTTTGAATAAAAGGACTGTCTCAAAATATCTATTGGATATATCCCAGGAAAACACTATTTGTTTGTGTGTGGGAGGGGGGGGGGGTGGCTGCGCTCTGATCACATTGAGTATCAAAAAAGGCACTAGAACTTATGATTACAAATTGAATGAGTCCCCTCCAAAGCATCTTCGACCACTCTTTTTATAAAAACCTAAAATGCCCCAAGGGAATAACTTACAACGCCGTTCCTGAGAGCTGTAGGGCGGGGGGTGTATTCCTCACAGACATAATTTCCGAAACCTTCAACTACGATGACTAAAATTGGTATCTCCAAATTTTGATTGGAGGGGTTAAGGTAAATGCTGAGCGCGGATGGGGGGGGGGGGGCTGTTGGATCTTAAATCACTTTGACTCTTAAAGAGGGAACTATAACTTCCAATTACTAATCAAATAACCCCCTTCTGATGTGTACACGACCGCCCATTCACTAAAAACCTTATATGCCCTCAAAAGATAACTTACAACCCTGTCCCCTGGGCGCTGGGGGGGGGGGAGGTGTCTCATCTCTAGAGACATAATTATATTTTCTTTGGACTATTTTGAGAAAAATCGTTATCTCACAGTTTCAATGAGATGCGTGTGGTGAAAGGAGGGGCTGTAGGAGAGTGGGGGGCTAAATGCCATCCATCACTTTTGACGCTTAAAAAGGAACTACAACTTTCAATTTTCTACCAAATGAGCCTGTTCTAAAGTTAAACAACCATCCCTTTCATTAAAACCTTAAATACGTCCTGTGCATAACTTACAACCCTTGACCCTAATCTCTAGGGTTTGTTTCAACCCCAAAATACTTGTTATATGATATTTAGACTATTTTGAATAGAATGGCTATCTTAAAATTTATACTAGATGAATTTTGCAACAATACGACGTGTATATGGGGGGGGGGCAGCTGCCCTCCGATCACTTTGACTCTTAAAAAGAGGCACAAGAGCGTCTGATTACCAATCCAAAGAGCCCCCTCCAAAGTCTATATGACCACATTTTCTATAAAAACCTTGTATGTCCACAGGGCATAACTTACAACCCTTTCCCTGAGCGCTGGGGGGATTTATTATCCTCAAAGATAAAATTTACAGACCTTTTAAATACGTTGAACAAAACGCCTATCTCAAAATTTGATTGGAAGTGTTTGGGGAAATGATGGGCGTGAGGGGTGATTTGCCCTCTGGTCACTTTCAACTAATAAAAAAGGCACTAGTCCTCTCAATTTCCAATCGAATGAACCCTTTTTCAAGCTTCTGCTACAAAACTCTATAAAACCTTATATGCCCCAAGGTCATAACTTACTACCCTTATCTTGAGGGCTATGGGGAGGGGTTGTCATCCTCAAGGACATAGTTTCCAGACATTTCAACTAAGTTGGACAAAATAGCCATATCAAAATGTTGATCGGAAATCTTTGGGGAAATGATGGTCGTGGGGGGGAGTGATTCTCCCTCCGATTACTTTTGACTATTAAATAGAGAAATATTCCTCTCAATTTCCAGTCGAATGAGACTTTTTTTAAAGTTTTTACGACAATGCTTTCTATAAAAAACCTTTTATGCCCCCCAGGCATAACATACAACCTTAGCCCTGGGGGCTTGGGGGTGTCATACTAAAAGACATAATTTCCAGACCCTTCAACTACGTTCAACAAAATGGCTATATCAAAATGTTGATCGGAAGTGTGTGGAAAATGTTGGACGTGGGGGAGGGGCATTCGGCCTCCGATCGCTTTTGACTCTTAATAAGGGCACTAGCCCTTTCAATTCCCAATTGAATGAGCCCTTTTTGAAGTTTTTACGAAAACACTTTCAATAAGAGTTTTATATGCCCCCATGGCGTAACTTACAACCTTTGCCCTGGGGGCTGTGGTGGTTTTTTATCCATAATTCCCGGAGCTTTCAACTACTTTGAACAAAATGGCTGTCTAAAAACTTGATTTGATTTGTGTGGGGAAAAGGTGGGCGTGAGAGGGGGGTTAGTTGCTTTCCAACCGCTTTTGACTGTTAAAAAGGGCACTAACCCTCTTTTCGTGTAATTTTTAAAGTTTGGCAAAATAACTAAGAAAATACAAAGAAAAATTATAACAATAATTAAGGAATTAAAACAAGGGTGATTGTCAGCTATTGAAACAAAGCCATTTTTAAAATATTTTGACTAGCAGAATAGTTTTTCAGTTGGAAAGAATGTTTTCTACCTATATTATTGATCTAAGGTGGTTTGAGCAGAATCAGGTTAATTTGAATACGGGTTTAGTTGAAATATTCAAAAACCATTGCCTGGGCAAAGAAGACACCAAATTTTGGTTTGCAGGACGAGGGTGCTAGTTGGACCAAATACCTTGTCTTCTCTATTCAGTTTATTCTCAAGGTCATCATTATTCTCAAGGGCATGAAGCACCGAGTATAACAATCAAACAGGTTCAATTTGTTGGACCCGTATACACTACAAAGACTAGTTTTTTTTCAATTTACCAAGCTGAAATCGTCCAGTCAATGGACAAAGAGGATCCTAGTACAAAAAAAAATCCCCCCAAAAAGCGTGAAAAACTTGTTTCTGAAAGATGCACGACTTGTATCTGTAAATATATCAGCCAATGTAATTCTGAGGTGCATAAAAAGTACAGATTTTTGTTACACCCCCCCCCCCCCTTTAAAAAATGGTGACTAAAAACGGCCAAAACATTTTTTGCTGATTGACTTCAAATTCTTGCGGAATTTTTTGAGGTAAGGAAAGTAAAAGTTCTCGATGGGACAGGGTTGGGGGCTCATAAATAATCAGAATAGCTTGGCTTTTCTTTTTCAATCTGAAAATTACTTCCGGAAGCCCCAGGACATGAGGGAATCTAATGTAGAAGAAAATGAGATAGGAAAGAGGACCAAAAAACTTTCTTTTTTATCGATGTGAACGTAGTGGGCCTACTTATTTGCAAAAGCTCTTGTTTGTACACCTTGATTAGCTTTTTGGTTTTATTTGATACTGTTGAGAAAAAGTATTCGAATTAAACAGTTAATATCATCAAAGCACCAATGAAATTTGCGGCTTAAGAATTTAGAACAGTCGGAGGTGGCGGTTCTACTCTTCATTGCAGTAATTTCGAACCATGTTAGGTTTGATTTGATTATGAATTTTAATTTCTGTTCTTTTTTAGGATTCATCTTTCTGTTCATAACTTTTTTCATTTTTGGTGTGATTTTTTATTTTAATTTGTGTTCGTTTTGGTCTAAATTATTCGGCTGTCCTCTGACAAAACCTAGTATTTACTAAAAAATCGAATTTTAGTTAAGAGTGGATCACGCCTAATTAGATCACGAGGAATCCAACGGTGCAAACGAAATTATTCTCCGATGCTTAGTTTCGTTTATATTACCTAGTATCTACACAGGAGCTCACCATTGTTTTCGTGTCATACCTAGTATGTACCACAGTTTATATAATTATCCATTAAGCTTATCGCAGATCATTTCTGGTCTTCGTTCTCGGTGCGAACAAAAAGCTCCTCCCACTTCTTCGTGCAGTTTTTGTCGGAGTGCAACAACGTTTTTGCGTTTTTGTCGGAACTTACTCAGATGTAGATACTAGATTGTGTCAGAGGACAGCCGCATTTATTGAAATTATTTTCTTTGTTTTCACTTTTAACTATTGCATAACTTTAATTCTAGTCTTTTTAGGCCTTAAAAGGGTTTTTACTGTCTCTAAAAAAGTAAAACACGACTGTATCAAGAAATAGGGGGACGCAGGGCTTCTTCAAAGTAAAAACAGAGAATTTTTTTTTTTTTAATGGAACGAAATCTCGAACAATCGTTGCCTGGGCTGGGATGACCTAAATTTTTGTTTAGAGGAAAAGGATTCTGGTGACCGTTATTCCCTTAGAAATAATAAAACTTAAATTTGAATTTTTAGAATTCTGCTGGAAATTCTACTGATTCAGTTAGGACATGAAACACTTAATACTACAAAAATTCTGCTTAAGGGGCTCGGGGCCCAAAAACAGCTGATCCGCTTCAAATTAAAATTCTCAAGTCATAGAGCAAAGAAAACCCCAATGTAAATAGAAAATAATTTGCTCCTAAATATGGGCCAACAAGTTTTTTGTTGAAAGGTTTAAACTTATGTTTATTAATATCTGAACCAAGATGACATATGTATGTAAAAAAAAGGTTAGATTTGAGGGATTTTCAATTTTTGGAAATTGTCAAAACATTTCTATTTTCTGATTTGAAATTTTCAAGTAGTGCTTTTTTTTGCTAAGGGAATTGCGTGTTCTTGATGGGACGGGAAAGGTGGTCAGAAATTTGCCAAAAAACTTGTTTTTATTTCTTTTATTTCGTACTTGCAACCCCAAGTAACTGATGAAAAGGCAATTTAAGGTAAATGACGTGTCCGGTGAAATTGAGGCTGGAGAGAGAATCAACAAATGCCTCCCCAACGTTAACCTGATAGCCCCACATTTAGTTCCGACAGCTATTGTCTATAGACGTTGATTTACCTTTTAATTTTATTTGTCGTTGTGTTGTTATTGATGTTACGATACATAGAAAACAACATTCCAAATAAAAATTGTTTTCAAGAGATTCATTAATCCTCTTGGCTTTAGGAGAGTAGGGGGGTGTTAACAGCAAAATAGTCATATTAAAACCCAAAATGATCAGAAATAAAGGTATACAACGATTCGAACAGAAACGATCAAAATCTAATTTTAATTAATAATTGAAACCTAATAAAATGAGCAGCAATTAAAATTAATTTTTAATTGCTATTTCCTGTGACAATTTGTGACTGCTTTTTACTTGACTTGATTATTCATTTTAATATATCTTCGTAAAAAGCAAAGTTTGGATATAGGGCCTAAATACTCATTTAAGTTTAAAGTTCCACTGTTTTAAGAAAAAATTCCTTATTGTTCCACTTGCTGTTTGTGTTTCATTTCTTTTTGGATTAATAGAATCATCTTCAAGTAGGATTGGATTTTTGTCATTTTAATTGCTGCTCATTTTATTAGGTTTCAATTATTCATTAAAATTAGATTTTGATCGTTTCTGTTATAATTGTTGTATAGCTTTATTTCTGATCATTTTGGGTTTTAATATGACTATTTTGCTGTAGTTACTCTTTTGAAATGCATATTCTTTGTTATCAATTCAAAAAATATGTGACTACTTAATGTGTCAAAAGATTGGAAGTGAGTTAGAGGAGTATGTGGTCGGCTTTTGTTCTGGAACCGTACCAATTGGAAATGATTGCCTGGCTCAAGCAAAATCTAACTATAACATTTTTTATTTCTATGTTAGAATTTATCTCCGGGATAGGTGGGAGGACTTTTGCCCATAGCCAATCATATCAACTGGAAGTCCATGCTTAATGCCAGCTCAGGCAAGGTGTAGGATATCCGCTTTTCTAGTTATGTCCTGGCTTAGACTTTTGAAAGAATCTTAGCTAAATTTAGCCTAAAATGATAGGAATTAAAAATCCCTACGCTATTTAACTTAGAATAAGTTACAACTTATATAAGATTCCTAGATCAGAGGCAACGCAATAGCGTTGCCTTCAGCAAAGGCCATACGGCTCCAATGTTTATTATTTATTATTTTTTTCCAGAGGCACTTCTTATGGAAGGGGTCGTCGTAGAAACTTCATAGGGGGCTCAGTCGAATGGAAATCGAGAGTTCTAGTGCCCTTTTTAATAGTCAAAAGTGATTGAAGGGCAACTAGCCACCCCCCCCACGCCCATCATTCTCCCCAACACATCCAATCAAAATTTTGAGATAGCCATTTTGTTCAGTGTAGTCGATTTCCAGATAGAAAATAGGTTTTTGAGTAGGACACAACCCTCAGGGCAAAGGTTTTAAGTTCTGACCTGGGGGTATATAATGTTTTTATAGAAGACGTTGTCGTAGAAACTTCATAACAGGCTCATTTGATTGGAACTTCACAGGCATAATGCTCTTTTTAATAGTCAAGCTTGATGGAAGGGAAACTAGCCCCCCCCCTCCCATGCCCCACCTTCCCCCCAACAAAACCGAACAAAATTTTTAGATAGCTATTTCGTTCAGCGTAGTTGATTTCCAGCGAGAAAATATGTTTTGACGAGAACACTCTCCCACACACCTTATGGCAAGGGTTATAAGTTAGGCGCGGAGGGCTTACAAGGTTTTTATAGAAGGCGTTGCCGTAGAAACTTCCAAAAAGGCTCTTTCGATTGGAAATTCAAAGGGCTAGTGCCCTTTTTAATATTAAAAAGTGATTAGAGGGCAACTAGCCGCCACGCCGATGATTCCCCCAAACACATCAAATCAAAATTTTGAGATAGCCATTTTGTTCAACGTAGTTGATTTCCAGATAGGAAACATGTTTTTGAGGAGGCCATTACCTCGCAACCTTCAGGGCAAGGGTTTAAGTTATGCCCTGGGGGCATATAAGGTTTTTATAGAAGGCATTGTCGTAGAAACTTCAAAAAAGGCTCATTCGATTGGAAATTCAAAGGGCTAGTGCCCTTTTTAATAGTCAAAAGTGATTGGAGGGCAACTGCCCCCCCCCGCCCGTCCATCATTCCCCCGAACCCATCCAATCAAAATTCTGAGATAGCCATTTTGTTCAGCGTAGTTGGTTTCCTGATAGAAAATATGTTTTTGATGAGGACACTCCCCCACAACCCTCAGGGCAAGGGTTTTAATTTATGCCCTGGGGTTATATAAGTCTTTTATAGAAGGCGTTATTGTAGAAACTTCAAAAAAGGCTCATTCGATTGGAAATTCAAAGGGCTAGTACCCTTTTTAATAGGCAAAAGTGATTGGAGGGCAACTAACCCCCCTCTCAGGCCCACCATTTCCCCAAACACATCCAGTCGAAATTTTGAGATAGCTACTTTATTAAACGTAGTTTTAAGTTCTGGAAATTAGGTGTTTGAGAATGAAAACTCCCCCAAAGCCCTCAGGGCAAGGGTTGTAAGTTATTTATCTCCAATCGTATATATACGATTGGAAATTTAAATAACTAGTTCCTTTTCTAATAGTCAAGAGTGATTCTAAGGCAACTGACACTCCTTCCACGCCGACCATTTCCCCAAACACATCCAATCAAAATTTAGATATAGCCATTTTGTTCAACGTAGTTGAAAGTTCTGGAAATTATATGTTTGAGCAGGACACTCCCCCCACAGTCATCAGGGGCAAGGGTTATAAGTTATACCCTAGGGGCACATATGGTTCTTATGGAAGGAATGCTCACATAAACTTCAGAGGGCTCATTTGATTGGAAATTGAAATTTCTAGTTCACTTTTTAAGCGTCAAAAGATATTGGAGAGTAACCAGCTCCCCCCAACACTTTTTTCCTGAATGCATCCAATAAAAATTTCAAGATAGCTATTTTGTTAAAAATAGTCTAAAGATCATATAACAAAAATTCCGGTGTCGACAAAACCCACCGGGGCCCGGGGGCAGGCGTTTTAAGTTATGCCCGTGGGGCATATATGGGTCTTATGGAAGGAATGCTTGTATTAACTTCAAAGAGAGATCGTTTGAATGGAAATTGAAAGTTCTAGTTCACTTTTTAAGAGTAAAAAGAGACTGGAGGGCACCTAGCCCCCTCCACGCCCTTTTTCCTCAAACCCATCCGATAAGAACTTTCAGATAGCTTTTTTCTAAAAATAGTTCAAAGACCATATAACGAAAACTTAGGGGTCAACACAGCCCCGCAAGGCCTGAGGGCAGGTCTTGTAAGTTATGCTTTGGGGGAATATATGGTTCTTATTGAAGGGATGCTCGTAAAAATTCAGAGATGTCTCATTTTATTAGGAATAGAAAGTTCTAGTTCAGTTTTATAGAGTCAAAAGAGATTGGAGGGCAACTAGCCCCCCACGCCCCTTTTTCCACAAATGCATTTAATAAAAATTTTGAGATTTCCATTAAGTTAAAAATTGCTCAAAAGTCAGATAAAAAAAAAATTCAGGTGTCGTCACAATCCCTCAGGGCCTGGGGGCAGGCGTTGCAAGTTATGCCCTGTGGCATATATTGTTCGTATGAAAGGGATGCTCGTATAAACTTCAGAGAGGGCTCATTTGATTGGATTTTGAAAGTTCGAGCTCACTTTTTAATGGTCAAAAGAGATCCTAGGGCAGCTAGCCCACCCCCCCCCCGCCTTCTTTTTCAAAACCCATCTGATGAAAATTTTGAAATAAGTATTTTGTTCATTTTGAAAAAAAATTTGTTGGCATTTTGAAAAAATATCCGGTGTCAATAGAACCCCCCAGGGCACAGGGGAAGGCGTTTCAAGTTATGCCCTAAGGGCATGTATGGTTCTTATGAAGGATGCTCTTATAAACTCCATAGAGGGCTCATTTGATTGGAAATTGAAAGTTCTAGTTCACTTTTTAAGAGTCGAGAGAGTTAAACTAGCCCCCCCCCCCCCGCGCTCTTTTTGCCCCCACCCCGTCCGATAAAATTTTTGTGATAGCCTGTATTTTGTGATTTTTTAAAAATTTATATACAAAACACGCCCCTAGAGCGTTGGATAGGCGTTGTAAGTGTTGTCCTGGGGGCTATATGGTTCTTATAAGAGGTATGCTCGAATAAACTTCAGAGGGGGCTCATCTGATTGGAAATTGAAAGTTTTGGTTCAATTTTTAAGGGTCAAAAGATATCCGAGGGCGGCTAGCCCCCCCCCTCCAACACACTTTTTTCCCAATACCATCCGATAAAATAGTTATAATACCCCTTTCATTAAAAATAGTTAAAAGGTCAGATAAGAAAAAATACTGTGTCAGACGGAACACGCCCGGGCCCGGAAGCAGGCGTTATGAGTAATGCTCTAAAGGACATGTATAGTTCTCATGGAAGGGATGCTCGAATAAACTTCGGAGAGGGCTCATTTCATGGGAAATTGAAAGTTCTTTTTCAATTGTTAAGAGTCAAAAGAGATCGGAGAACAAGCCTCCCTCCTTCACGCCCTAAATGCATCAGATAAAAATTTTGAGATAGACATTTTGTTAAAATTAGTTCAAAGATCACATAACAAAAACTCCTTTACGTATGGTCATTTCGTTAAAAATAGTTCAAAGGTCAGATAATAAAAACTCCTGTGTCGACATCCTCCCCCCCCCACATAATAAACAATCATTGCAAAAACATACAACAATTAATTATATAAATGAATAAATAGATCTTAAAGCGAGTAATGCTTAAATTGAATATGAAAATCAAGCTTAAAACGAAAAAAAAAATTCCTATTAAAGTAAAAATGAAACTTAAAACGAACAGAAATTAAATAAGAAATCAATTCAAACAAACACTCAAAAGATATTAAGGTAAATTATATAAATAAATAAATCTTAAAACGAGTGAAACTTAAATTTAATATGTAAATCAAGCTTGAAACGAACAAAAATCACCACAAACAAGAGTTTGGGTATGACCTCCTTCTTTCACTGTAAAAGTCTAAAACCTAATGAGTCATTGGCGCTTTACTGAAAACCAATTTTATGACAAATATTTTCTTTAACAAAAACTCCTTTACGCATGTTCGTTTCGCTAAAAATAATTGAAAGGTCAGATAATAAAAACTCCTGTATCTAAAAAACCACCCCCCCCCCCCATATGATAAACAATCATAGCAAAAACATACAACAAGTAATAATATAAATGAATAAATAGATCCTAAAGCGAGTAATGCTTAGATTGAATATGAAAGCTTAAAACGAAAAAAAAATATTTTCCTATTGAAGTATAAATGAAACTAAAAAAGAACAGAAATTAAATAGACAATCAATGAAACAAACATACAATAGATACTAATGTAAATTAATAATTAAATCTTAAAACGAGTGAAACTCAAATAAAATATGCAAATCAAGCTTAAAACGAACAAAAATTACCATAAACAAGAGTTTGGGTATGATCTTCTTCTCTCACTGTGAAAGTCTAAAACCTACTGCGTCATTGGTGCTTTACTGAAAACTACATGCGTCTTGAATAGTCTTGGAAAATATAAACAACATCAAATTGAATATTTGATGTATAATGATGTTAAATGTTGAAAGATCCATCGGTTTAAGCCTTTATTTTACTGTAATTTTATTTTTATTTTCAGTGCTTTAAGAACTGGAAAATAAAGCATTTGTAACAAAATCCGTATCCAAAAAAGCGCAAGTGTCGCAGTAAGCTTTTTGGTTTCATTTACAGTTAAGAAAAGAGGCGGTATCCAAAGAGTTGTATGTAGGGAAACTATATTCGTCCTTAACAACTTTAAAAAGAGTTAATAAATTAAACTGAATATTTGGTGTACAATGATATTAATTGCTGAAAGCTCATCAGTTCAAAATTTTACTATAATTTTAAATATTTATTTTCAATATTAAGTACAAAAGAAAATATTTGTTATAAAATTGGTTTTCAGTAAAGCGCCAATGACTCAGTAGGTTTTAGACTTTTACAGTGAGAGAAGGAGGTCCTACCCAGACTCTTATTTGTGATGATTTTGTTCGTTTTAAGATTTACTTATTAATTTACCTTAATATCTATTGTATGTTTCTTTGCATTGATTGTTTATTTAATTTCTGTTCGTTTTAAGTTTCATTTATACTTCAATAGGAAAATATTTTTTTTCGTTTTAAGCTTGATTTTCATATTCAATCCAAGCATTACTCACTTTAAGATCTATTTATTTATTTTTTATTATTACTTGTTGTATGTTTTTTGCTATGGTTGCTTATTTAATTTCCGTTCATTTTGGGTTTCATTTATTCTTTAATAGTAATTTCTGGTCGCACGTTGATTCGGTACAGCTATCAGCGGATTATCTATACCATAATTCAGTGATATTTTTGAATACTCATCCAAATCGGAAGACAAGCAGATACTTGCCATATCTGTAGAAAGTACACAGAATACTGCAGTGATCAGACGAAGTAAATCTTTTCCAAAATGAAAATATGGCTAGCGCATGTGGCAAAACAAAAGCGTTTTACACCCTTGCGAGTAGAAAACGGTTAAAGTGGCACTTCATTGAAACGAGAATTCCATAAGATCTGCGTGTCTTTACAGCAAACAACGAAACAAGGCAATCGCGAGTTTTTTTTTATGATCGCTAAGATACATTGGAAGGCCGAGGTACATAATCTTAGACGAAGACTTAATCGTATAAGTTCCGAAAATAACATCAACTGGTAAACTATCTTTGTTGGCCTTTCTGCCAACAAAACCAAAGAGTACCAGTGGCACCAATTCACAAAAATGTAGATTGGGGTGGTAACAATATGTGTCCATTTTTTGTAATGGAGATAAAAGAAAGGATATTTGACAAAATCTAATGCTCTCTCTTCCTCCATTGGAGCCTCATCTGTTCTTTAGTTGGTGTTTAGACATAGTAAATTTGACAATGTTTACTTAAAAGTCAGTTACTTCAATACACTGGTGATGGATTCTTCTAGAAATCGTGAATTTGAGTTCAAACCAATCTGTAGTAACGTTGTAAAAGACTATTCAATATTAACGGATTTTCTTTTATCATAGGCAGCGCTATTGCGCTACCTAAATAAAGAGCAAAGCTGGCACAATGTATTTTTTACTCTGACCAATGCACTTTTTAAAGAAGAAGTTGTTGTAAAAACCTCAATGGAACTCATTTGATCTGAAATTTTAAGTTTTAGTGCCATTTTTAAGACTCGTCAGTGATTGGAGGGTAACTAGGCACCCCTCCTACTCCCTTTTCCCTTAAATACATCCGATCGAAATTTTGGGTTGTCATTTTGTTCAAAATATTCTAAAGATCGTAAAACATTGCCTCCTTGGTTGACGCAACCCTCAGAGCCTGTGGAAAGGGTTGTAAGTTATGCCCCAAGGACATATAAGGTATTTATTGAAGGGATGGCTGTAAAAGCTATGGAGTTGGCTCATTTGATTGTAAATTGAGATTTCTAGTTTCCTTTTTGAGATTCAAAAGTGGTGGTGATGAACTAGCCCCCCCCCCCTACGCCCCATTTATCAGATTGAAACTTTGTGATAGCCATTTTATTCAATACAGTTAGAAGATCATGTAACTGTGCCTCCATGGCTAACACAACCCCCCAGGCTCCAGAGGCAAGGGTTGTTATTTAATCCCCGGGGTCATACAAAGTTTTATTGAAATTGAAGTCTGAGATTTAGAAAAAAGCAAGTAATAGATAAAAAAAATCAACTTCTAAAATCAGTTTTATTCGAAAATGTGGTTTCATAAAAGATATTAAGCATAATATGAATCGGTAATTGTCAAAGCTAGGAAAATTACTGCCATTGTCTCAACACTAATTCTTACCTAATTTACAACTGACGAAGTGGTATAATAGACCACTTATTGTAATTGGACAGAATGTTAAACTATTTATTTGCTCCAAATTGCTGTTAACACTGCTAGCTATCAACATCTTCCAACTTTTGTCAAACTATTTATGGTTTTACAAGAAAGATTCTTACCATAACTAATATTTCCGCATTTGTACTACAGATAAAACATTATAATTCTTACCGATAAAGCATAAAACCACCAACTGCAATATTAATATATTAAAATACTATACCAAACATCAACGATTTGCAATATAAATAAAGGAGATACTCAAAATTAAAAAAGAAATACCTATTAACTTATTGAGGACATCAAACTTATAACATCTAAGCATAACATTGAATGAAGTAATAAAGTTGAAAAATAAAACGATTCAAAAACTAAAGTTGAATAAGTTAAATTTATACTGCAAATAAAAACAACTTAAATAATTATGGTGTTGCTGACATCAGGAACTGGTGTCATTATGCTTTACTCAAAATATTCTGAACTCTATAAACATCAGTATTTGTGCAAAACTTGTCACATTAGAAAGTTTTATGTCCAGCATGAATTCTCCTAGCTAGGTACATAAGCGCTAATTTCCATAAGGTTTGTGAGCTTTATGGTGAAAGCACGAAAATTGGCATTCATATGTAGAAAAATACGGAAAATCTAACAGGGGGCAGAACCACATTTTCTGAGCGCTCTTTTCTGCGTTTCACTACGTTTTTCTCACGGAAAATCGTGTATTCTAAAAAAGGAAATATTTGGACGTTTGAAAGAACATTTTTGGTTGATTCGGATCTGCTGATTTTGAAAATGTGCCCACTTTTGAGATCAGATCAGTAGTTGCCGAGTTATCGTCATTTTCATCATCGTGTGTCGTACTCTTTTCTGTATACTGAGGTAGTAAATGCACTTAGGGTATCTTTTATGGCTAAATTGAGTATGCTGAGTATAAAAATGTGCTTACTTTTAATATCCAGCCATCCATTACTGAGTTGTCATCAATTTCATCATCGACGGGTGAAGACTGTCTTTCATACTTCTACATTTAAAACTTTGGTTCATCTTAATATGCAAGTGACGACTGTGGTCTGAATGAATCGACCATTTGCGGATTTCAAAATGCGACTCGAAATACCTCATATCGCTAGTAGGTTTAACAAAGAAAAGAAGAAAATCTACGTGGCATGTACTTTTTAAAGAGAAAGCATAAGAAAAGGGAACAAGTAACGGACAATTTACCTTTAATAAGTGCTATTTTCTTTTATAAATGTCTCCATATCATGACATACAATATACAGAAGACTATAGTTTTGCCGCTCCTGTGATTTCTTGATGTTGTTTAAAGTCTCACCACGTGACTAATAGTCTTTTCTGCCTTAAGTATAAAAGAGATATGAGGTATGTGAGTCGCGCACAGACAAATTTCTTGAAACTTTGCCCACTGACAAAATTTCTTATGATATTTTCGCTTTGAAGAAAGCAGTTTGAAAAAATAGTAAAACTGATAAAGCGAAGTAGTACCTATTAGCAACAAGGAAGATTCCTGTTCCCACTTTTGGCTTTCAACCGCCATCCGTTTGCGTCTAGTTAGAGGCAAACTATGGAACGACAAGAAGTTTGATCTACGAAACCACGAATATCGTTTTTTCACCAGCTGCTGATAACTACTAAGGAAGAATAGAAATCGAAACATTAAGCTTTTGACTGAAATCTCTCTCTCTTTCTTTCTCGCGTTTTTCACTGTTTGCAACAACCATTTTTTCAGGCAGTATGCTCAGGTTTGATCGTGTAACAACACCTGTGCAACTGGACAGCCGAAGGCTCTCTACGTACTGGACATTGTTTGTTCTTTGCCGAGAAACTGGGAAGTCTACAGACGTCGTTCGTTCATTCCATAATCCTTCAAAGGCCAAGATAAGCTATGAAAATCTTGAAAAGAACTTGACGCAGTTTAGTTCATTGCGTCAAGTTCTGTTTAGTTCACTGCGTCAAGTTTGCGTAGTTTGAGCCGACTTAAAGAAGGTCCTCTCTCAATCAGTGAAACACTTGAAGTTTGAAGTGCTTTCAGGCATAAATCATGCTGAGTATAACGCCTCAAAAATTGAATGCTGTAAAGTGGGTCCGAAGCGAAAAATGGAAACGAATACGGACGAAACCGAAATTGGGAAGAGAGGTTTCACAAGATTGGCAGAAAGTAAAGTTCATAGTGTGGGAACGTAAACGTGCTTTTTTGTGACGTAACGTAAGAACTTAGACTTCATAACGTCATGACTATAAATGTCCACGACAGGGTCAAAGAAGTGGCAACGACCCTGAAGAACGTAAGAGTGCTCGCAAAGTTGTCTAGTGAAATTTTACAACCGTTTGAGACCTTTTCAAAAGCCTACGTCATCCAAAAGCCACAACAAGAATAAAGAATGCTTGGATTTTTCAAAGTTAGTAAATATATTAGAAGAAAGCAGGCACGAGGGCCTTAGCTTCAAATTTACAGATCTGAATACTGCATACGAAATCAAAATTCTAAGCCTTGGGGTTAGGAGCGAAGGGACGATACATTCAATATGGTTTAAAGAGAGACTTCTGCAGTCGGTTGACGATATGATGGAAACGAAAAAGAACAACAAAGATGTTACTCTAGATTTCAAGCAAAGTATTTACGCTGCCTTTCACTATGTCAACAGTGGAAACATCAGCAAGGATGAAATTGATGTCTTGGCGAGGGTTTCCCGTATTCTTCGCCGAAATCTATTTGACAAAACCTTTGAGTTCAGTGAAACGTTCAATAGAGCTAGTCAGCATGATTCTCTTTCGCTTGAGCTATTGACGTTTGTGTGGATGATGTTGCATGGACCAAGTGTTGAGCAATATACTGCCGTATCTGATTGCTTGACGATTGCTCAGTTAATGAAGTACAACAGCGTCAAACGCCGACACTCTGACGACACTGCTGAGAATACTTGTGGAACTATACACATTTCCAGCCAAGAAACACCACTGCCTATCTACATTACATTTTTGCTTCACAAAGAAGGAAGGTCGAGGAAAGAGATTGGCGCACTGCACAGGTTAGGTTTAAGTGTTTCCTATGGCTGCTTCATAAGATGTTGTGATCTATTGACTGACGGTCTATGCGAGTCCTATGAACGTGACGGTGTCGTACTTTCTAGGTGTCTACCGAAAGACCTTTTTCTGTTAGTGCCGGTGGGAATATTGACGAGAATACTACATCTACTTTGTCAAAGGGTTCTTTGTACATAGGCTGCAAGGTTAGAGGGGCAGACCTGACCGACTTTTTCAAGCACGAGAACCAGCCTTTTCCACCTTCCCTGTCCGATTACGGCAAGCTGTGGTTTGGAAAAAAAATCTGACATAGTCGACTGTTTGACGGCAGAGCTTGAAGAGCCACTGCCTAGCAGTCTACCAACCGTCGACTCTTTTATACTAAAAGGGTCTGTTCTAATACACCTCATCCTTCTTAAGCCTGGAATTAGTTTTGGTGAATGTGCTCGCACAAACTTCGATACCTACATTAGAAAGTAACAGTCCCAAACCGACGCTCAAAGGATTGATCTTGTCTTTGACATCTATACTGACGATAGCCTAAAATATGGAGTGCGTGAACACAGAGGAACTTCATCTTATGCAATGGAAATCATAGACTGAACCCCCGTTCCTCGGATGAACTGGCGTGACTTTTTGAAATCAACTGAGAACAAGAGTCAACTCTTATATTTTTTGGCGACTATGGTAGTCCAGGAATCGCAGGCCATCTATGTAGTGGCCACTTTTGGAAACTCAGTTATTTCAACGCGTGATATCACTTTTCGTGAAGGCCTCACACTTATCATCCACGAAGAAGGTGACACTCGTATGATGGTCCAAGCCTTCCATCAGGCTTAGTGTGACTATAACTTCATGGCCATCATAACTTTCGATTTTGATGTAGTTGTGATTGCAACAATTTTGTTTCAGCAGCTTCAGATTGAAAACCTGTTTGTCATCTATGGGCATGGATCAAATACAAAAATACTGCCCATTCACGATATTACTTATCGTCTAGGACCTGACAGGTCTACCAGACTTCTCTTTTTGCATGCTTCTCTGGATGCGATACGACTTCTTCTTTTGCTTTTCATGCAAAGTATGGTCTTTGGAAGACATGGAAAGCTGTGGAATCCATTCTTCCGACTTTCGTTACTCTGAGTACATCAGAAGCCCCGCTCCTAGATTGTCACTTTACAGACATCCAGCTATTCGTCGTCGTTCTTTACGAAAAATCAAGCGGCTTGTCTGAAGTCAACTGTCTGCAGAAGGAGCTTTTCAAACGAAAAACCACCGGAATGGAAAGACTACCCCCAACAGTGGCTGCTCTTGAGCAGCATACCAAGTGTACGGACGTGCAGACTCAGATACAGGCATCATCATGTTGTTCGGAACTTTCCCCACTGGATCCAGGTTTATACGGCTGGGTGAAGCATGACAAAAGCTGGGAGCTTTTCTGGACTAATCTTCCTCAGGCAGCAACAATTTGCAAAGAACTGCTCAAAGTTGGCTGTAAAACATAGTGCAAAAATAGGTGCAAATGTGCAAAAGCTTCCCTTAAATGCACAGATCTCTGTTCGTGCAAAGGTTGTGATAATCAGTACACTCAGTAGTGCACTTTTTGCAGCTTTAATTTTCAGAAGGTCAATTCGACCTGTATTGTGTCTGTTAGACCCTCATTATGTTTTTTAGCAATCTTTAGGATGAAACAAGTCGAAATTTTCTATTTTATTCCTATGATCCATGTGATTGTTTAACTATTTTGAAATACCTTAAGTACTTTAGTATTCTATATTTTATCATCATAATAATAAACTTCTTCCGTCCAAAGTTACTTAAGTCAAGCTGATTGAGTTGAAGAATTTTTTTTCTACTGAAAGCTTATTGAGGAGACCTGAAACGGCAATTAATTACTTACAGTCTAAAACGTATGATCTCTTCGGAATGTTATAAGGAGGGTATGAGTTCTTGTTAAAGCATATCATAGAAACTGTGGTTATGAAACTGGTAAATCCTGAACCAAGAATCCGGGAGCAAAAATAACCACATTTTTGGAATTGAAACACTCGAATTAGTCAGAAAAGAGATCTTAAACTCGGTCATCGCTCATTCTAAAAATTAGCGTGGAAAAACGCAAAGTAGCGTTGAACCTTGGAGACAAATTTGAATTTGCGACTTAGTCGATTCTTTCCATTTTCCGTAACATGTTCACCAGTTTCTACGCGATTACGATGAAAAATACAAAATCAGAAAGCGGAAATTACTCAGAAGTGCATGGAGCGTAGTGATGAAAATGATGATAAATCAGTAGCCAGGAATTGGAAAAAAGCACATTTTTGGGATCAGGAGAGACAAATTAGTCAGAAACAACCCTCTGATCAGAAAGAAAAATTTCTCACTCTAAAAGTCAGATTTTTTCCCGCGCGGAAAAACGCAAAACGGCACGATGATCTCGTCGGAAAATGTGGTTCTGCCCCCAGTTAGATTATCCATATTTTTTGCACATGTCTGTCAAACTTCATGCTTTTACCATCGGATGCACAAACGTGGCGCTTATGTACCTAACTATACGGTGAGCATATAAACTGGAGCTTCTCATGAATTTTTTCTCACAGATATCACATTTGTAAGGTTTTTCCCCAGTTTGAGTTCGTTGATGGAATTCTGATTAGAAGTGAAGCTTTTTCCACAAACAACACACTCGAAAGGTTTTTCTCCAGCATGAATTGTTCGATGTAAAGATAAAATATGACCGGAAGTAAAACTTTTTTCAGATACATCAAACTCGAATGGTTTTTCATCAGTATGACTTCTTTGGTGTTTTGATAAATTAGAACTAGAAGGGAAGCTTTTCTTAAATATATAACATTGGAAAGGGTTTTGTCCAGTGTGAGTTCGTTAATACATAAATTAAGTCTCTTTAGAAATGAAACTTGTTTCACATATATCACACTCAAAAGGTTTTTCTCCAGTGTGTGTTCTTTGATCAATTGATAAACTCTGATTATTATTGAAACTTTTTTCACAAATGTCACACTCATAAGGAATTTCCCCAGTGTGAGATCTCCGGTGTATAGATAAATCACCACTGGAAATAAAACATCTGTCACATATATCACAACTAAAACGTTTTTCCCCAGTATGAGTTCTTTGATGTCTGGTTAAATTGTGGCTACTAGAGAAGCTTTTCTTGAGGAAATCGCATACGAAAGATTTTTGCCCGGCTTGAAAAACCCTTTGATGACTCGATAAAATGGAGCTTATTTTGAATGATCTTCCACACACTTCACCTTCAAAAGGCTTTTCTCCAGTGTGAATTCTTTGATGATCAGCCATCGGGATTTTCGACTAAATTTTTTCGTATATATATGACATTCAAAGAGTTGTTCTCCAGTATGAGTTCTTTGGTGTTTAGATAAATTGTAACAAGAAACAAAACTCTTCTCACAGGCGTCATATTTGAAAGATTTTGGCTTTTCTTCAGCTTTCTCTTTCTCTTATATCATTTTCAGCAAATTCATGGATTGTAGTTCTGGATTCACGTTTGCAGTCAGGTTTAAGCTCCTGCTTAACATAGAGACTTCTAAAACTGGGTACACACTGTGTTCTCAATTTTTGGGAAATAGGATCATTCTAAAACAATAATGTAAGAGTGGTATCTAAAAAAACAATCACGTTAAATGACAAGTCTTAATCGAAAGTCACAAAGGGGCCGTGGGTGTTCCAACCCTGGAATCCAAGCAAGAAAAGAAAGAGTAAAACAAAAATGTACAGGAGAAGTGGTTTTGTACCAAAAATATTCCAAACGTACCGCAAAGTACAAGGACCTCTAAACTGTACCGAAATCGTTACAGTTGTACCGCGTTAGCAAGGCTACCTCTGATATTAATTTAATTGTTTCTACTTTAAGTACTTCTTTTTCTCTCTTACTAGAAGATATAAAAGTAAACTGGCCTGATTCCAACTATGAGCTTCCTCTTTTCTCTTCATTTCCCTTCTCCACTTGTTTTCCTCAATAAGACATTTCTACATTTTAAAAATCAAGGTTGAAATGAGCTTCAATTGTCCACTCAGGAAATTATTAATAATAGAAAGATCCCATTTTTGTTTCAAATTTCTGAATTATTCACAGCAGTGTATGACTATCTAAAATCTGACGGATGAAAGTTTATTTGAGCATAGATATTTTGATTATTTGAAGCTGAAATACTTCACGAAACTAGAACACTGCAAAAAAGTGCAGTATTTTTTTTAACCGTTAAGGATGTAGAGAAGTGGCAGTAAAACTACCAGCCCTCCTCCCATGCCTTTTTTAGCTACCGTCCTCCAAGACATCTGATCAAAGCTTTGAAATAGCAATCTTGTGCAATGTAGTCTAACGTTCAAACAACTATGTCTATAGGGATTAAAAAACTCCCCAAATCCCTGGTACAAAGGTCGTAAGTTATAGAATTACCATTGTTTATGTACAAGCTTTGCTGTTGGGGAATAGTCATGTTCAAAATAGTCTCTAAAAAGGCTAAGGGTATTAAGATGAAACTTTAGAAAATGTTAAGGGAAATATCAAACAAAATCGAAACACACCATACGCCAGATGGTATATGGAGTACCAAAAGTATCTATGGAACGACTAGGGGTATGGATTTAAACTTTCAGAGCATGTTGAGAGGGATGTTGAAGAGTAATCGGAGGGCAACCAGCCCCTCTCACCCTTTTGGATGCGCTCCCCACGAAACTTATAGAATTTTTGAAGACCAGTTTGTTCAAAATTGTCAAAAGGACTTACAATTATACCTCCGGATATGCCATTCCCCTAGAGCTCCTACGACAAGAAATAGAAAATTTTAGAATTTTATTTTTTTACATGCAGGATCTATAATTTGAAAAGTGGGGAACATTTGATCCTCAGTATGTCCCAAATGTCCAAGAGTATTGATATGAAATTTCGGGATTACTGAGGGGTATATTTAAATATGTGCTTTCAGTTCATCAAAAAGGTGTATCTGCAATATAACCGTAACACGCAGGAACAATTGAGAGTATATTCTTGAAACTTTCATGGATATTACTACTGAAACTGCAATTAAGTTTACTTGCTATGCCAACTACCTACAACTGCGACTAAAACTAATTGCGAGTGCAACTACTTTGGCTTGGAACTACTTTAACTTATATATGAGAAATGTTCGATCGTTGGATTGTTGATAAAAGATAAGTGTTAAGGTGAAACCTTAAGAAATCTTGAGTGGCAAGCTGAACTAAATTAGAAGATTGTGTGTGCATTCAGGTTTGCCGTAAGAAGAATGTACAATATCTTAGGAACGGCTAAGGGTACTAACTTTAAACTTGCAAGGCTAAGACTACTACTATTGCAGATGCAATTGCGACTGGGGCTGCTTGCGACTGCCACAGGCTGTAACCGTGCGTTCCTGTTATTAATGGGAGTAGCTCTAATATCGCTGGAATAGCTAAGATTAATAAGGTGAAACTTTCATGAAATGCTGATTGTCATGTTGAAATAATTAAGAAACACCACATACATTCTGGTTTTCAAACGGTATGTCCGAAATACCCCAGGAATAGTTAAGGGTATTAAGCTGAACCTTTTAGGGAATTTTGAAATTAATAAAAATATATGTACATTCTGATTTGTAAAAGAGCTGATCTTCAACGTGTCAGGTTCAGCTAATAGTAATATTTGAAACGTAAACGTATTTGAATAGTATTACGTGTGGTAGTTGTATGCCTGTTAAATTATTTTATTCTATTTTTGTTCATTTTTGGTTTAATGAAGTTCTTTACTTTTTTTGGAAAAACTCATTTTGTAAAAAAAAAGTTTTTTTGACCAATCTTTGAAAGAGGTTAGATTTGGAAATTGAAACTTTCAGGGATAGGTCTACAGGATAAAGTATGTTCAGGAAGGTATTTTGAAGTAGGCCTACCTACCTCTGCTCTTTCTCCCTCTAGAGGGTCCTGACCTTTGATGAGGTCAGAACAAAATTTGCACTTTACTTAAAAAATATAAATGTTTTTACTTTTATAACTTAAATAAATCAAATAATATTAATGTTTTGATTACTAAATATCAGTATATCTATATTAAACTAACAATGCACATTCATTTGGATTTTTCAAGTAAAGTGCAAATTTTGTTCTGGCCTTGGGAAGGCATAGGGGTTTTGTGACCAACTTATGTTAATTTCTGCTCGTTTTGAGTTTGACTCAGTTATATATTGTAATTTCTGTTTGTTTTGGGTTTCATTTATTTATTGATGCTGACTTGGGGTAGTTTCACGCTTGGTAGATTATTTGATTTTATTTTTGCTCATTTTTTGTTTAATGGAGTTCTTTACTTTTCTTTGAAAAACTAATTTTGTGGAAACAGTTTTTTAAGTTAATTTCTGTTTGTTTTATATTGACATAGTCTTTTCAGAGAAAAACAAAATAATACTTTAAACCTTTTTGTTTTTTAAGACTTTATAGTTTGGCCTGCTATTTATCTGCTGGAAAAAAAAATTCAGCAATTTTTAACCACATACACCCTTTTAAAAATCTGGACACAAATAGTACTGTTTAATTTAGTTTCATACCTCCTCTGGTTGACCTGAAACAGATAACTTGATACCATTCACAAAAAATTTACTTTCTTTGATAGCATGGATACCCTTACGCTCTTTTTATTTGGTTAAATTTTAAGAGCAGAAAGGGGTGGGTTGGGGTGGGAGGGTGGGAGTGGAAGGGGGATTAGTTGCCCTCAAATCACTTTCAACTATTATAAGGGCATCAGCCCTTGCTATTTTCAATCGAATGAGCCTTTTTCGAAGTTCCCAAGACAACTCCTTTGATACAAAGTGCCCTAGTCTAAACAACAACAAAAAATAATACATTATACGCACTTTAATCTTTACGATAAAAATGTCAAGCCTTCCAATCACTTTTGACTATTAAAAAGGGCACTAGGCCTTTTGATTTCCAATCGAATGAGCCCTTTTGGAAACGACAACGCTTTCTATAAACACCTTATATGCCCCCTGGGCATAAATTACAACCCTTATCCTAAGGTCTGTTAGGGTGGTTGTCATCCTCTAAAACTGAATTTCCAGAACTTTCGTCAAACGTTAAACAACATGGCTATCTCAAAATTTTGATTGGATGTGTTTGGGGAAATGGTGGGCGTGAGAGGGGTATTAGTCGCCTTCCAATCACTTTTGACTATTAAAAAGGGCACAAGCCACTCCAATTTCCAATTGAATGAGTGCATTTTGAAGTTTCTACAACAACTTCTTCGATACAAAGTGCCCTGCTCTAAAGGAAAAAATTGATAAATAATACATTGTGCCAACATCGTTCTTATATCCCCCCAGGTAATAACTTAAAACCTTTGCCCTGAGGGTTGTGGGGGAGTGTCCTCCTCTTTACTTAGTCCCCATTTCTTGTATCGTTCCCGAGTGTCCCCGTTCTTTACTTAGGTAGCGCAATCATGCTGCCTATGATTTATACAACAACTTTCTATATAAACCTTATATGCCCCCAGGCGATAACTTACAACCCTTACACTGAGGGCTCTGAGGGGGTTATCATCCTAAAAGACCTAATTTTCAGAACGTTCAACTACGTTGAACAAAATGGATATCTCAAAATTTTGATTGGATGTGTTTTGGAAAATGGTGGGTGTCAGAGGGGCATTAGTTACTATCCAATCACTTTCAACTATTAAAAAAGGCACTATTCCTGTCAATTTCCAATTGAATGAGCTCTTTTGAAGTTTTTACGACAACGCTTTCAATAAAAACTTTACCCTTGCCCTGAGGGCTGTGGAGGGAGGGGTTGTCATCCTTAAAGACGTAATTTCCAAAACTTTCAACTACATTGAATAAAATGGCTATCTAAAAATTTTGATTGGACGTGTCTGGGGAAAAGGTGGGCATGAAAGGGGGGTTAGTTGCCCTCAAATCACTTTCGACTATCAAAAAGGGTGCAATCCCTTTGAATTTCAAATCGAATGAGCCCTTTTTCAAGTTTATACGACAAAGATTTATATGCGCCCAGGGCATAACTTATAATCCTTGCCCTGAGAGTTGTGGGGGAGTGTCCTCCTTAAAAATATATTTTCTATCTGGACATCAACTGTGCTGAACAAAATGGCTATCTCAAAATTTTTATTTGATGTGTTTGGGGGAATGATGGGCGTGGGGGGGGGGCTAGTTGCCCTCCAGTAACTTTCGACTATTAAAAAGGGCACTAGTCATTTGAATTTCCAATCGAATAAGCCTTTTTGAAGTTTCTACAACAACGCCTTCTTTAAAAAATGTATATGCCCCCAGGGAATAACTTAAAACCCTTGCCCTGAGGGCTGTGGGTGAGTTTCATCCTCAAAAACATATTTTCTATCTGGAAATCAACTATACTGAACAAAATCGCTATCTCAGAATTTTGATTGGATGTGTTTGGGGAAATGATGGGCATGGGGGGGGGGGGCTAGTTTCCCTCCAATGACTATTGACTATTAAAAGGGCACTAGCCTTTCGAATTTCCTATCGAAAGAGCCTGTTTTGAAGTTTCTACAACAACGCCTTCTATAAAAACCTTATATGCCCCCAGGGCATAACTTAAAAACCTTGCCCTGAGGGTTGTGGGGGTGTGTCCTCCTCAAAAACATACTTTCTATCGGGAAATCAACTACGCTGAACAAAATGGCAATCAAAATTTTGATTGGATGGGTTTTGGGGAATGATGGGCGTGGGGGAGGGGGGGGGTAATTGTCTCCCAATCACTTTTGACTATTAAAAAGGCCACTAGAACTCTCAATTTCCAATTGAATGAGCCCCTTTTGAAGTTTCTACGACGACCCCTTCCATATTAAGTGCCCTGCTCTAAAGGAAAAAATTATATATAGTACATTGTGCCAACATCGTCCTTATATAACCTAGGGCATAACTTAAAACCCATGCCCCGAGGGTTTTGGGGGAGTGTCCTCCTCAAAAATATATTTTCTATCTGGAAATCAACTATGCTGAACAAAATGGCTATCTCAAAATTCTGAATGGATGTGTTTGGGAGAATGATGAGCATGTGTGTGTGGGGAGGGGGGGGCTAGTTGCCCTTCAATCACTTTTGACTATTAAAACGGGCACTAGCCCTTTGAATTTCCAATCGAATGAGCCTTTTTTGAAGTTTCTACGACAATGGCTTCTATAAAAACGTTATATGTCCCCAGGGCATAAATTAAAACCCTTGACCTTAGGGTTTTGGGGGAGTGTACTCCTCAAAAACATATTTTCTATCTGTAAATGAACTAGATTAAATAAAATGGATATCTCAAAATTTTCATTGGATGTGTTTGGTGGAATAATGGGCGTGGGTGGGGGCTAGTTGCCCTCCATTCACTTTTGACTATTAAAAAGGGCACTAGCTTTTTGAATTTCCATTCAAATGAGCCTTTTTTGAAGTTCCTACGACGACGCCTTCTATAAGAACCTTCTTTGCACTCAGGGCATAACTTAAAACCCTTGCTCCCAGATATGTGGGGGAGTGTCCTCCTCAAAAACATATTTTCTATCTTGAAATTAACTACGCTGAACAAAATGGCTCTCAAAATTTTGATTGGATGTGTTTTGGGGAATGATGGGCGTGGGGGTGGCCAGTTGTCCTTTAATCGATTTTGACTATTAAAAAGGGCACTAGCCCTTTGAATTTCCAGTCGAATGAGCCTTTTTTGAAGTTTCTACGACAACAGCTTCTATAAAAACCTTATATGCCCTCAGGGCATAACTTAAAACCCTTGCCCGAGAGTTGTGGGGGAGTGTCCTCCTCAAAAACATATTTTCTATCGGGAAATCAACTACGCTGAACAAAATGGCTATCCCACAATGTTGAGTGGATGTGTTTGGGGGAATGATAGGCGTGGGGGGGATTAGTTGCCCTCCAATCACTTTTTACTATTAAAAATGGCACGAGCCCTTTGAATTTCCAAATCAAATGAGCCTTTTTTGAAGTTTCTACGACAATGGTTTCTATAAAAACCTTATATGTCCCCAGGGCGTTACTTAAAACCTTTACCCCAAGGGTTGTGGGAGAGTGTCCTCCTCAAAAACATATTTTCTATATGGAAATTAGCTACGCCGAACAAAATGACTATCTCAAAATATTGATTGGATGTGTTCGGGAGAGTGATGGGCCTGGGGGGGGCTAGTTGTCCTCCAATCACTTTTGACTATTAAAAACAGCACTAGCCCTTTTAATTTCCAATCGAAGTCTTTTTTGAAGTTTCTACGACAATGCCTTCTATAAAAATCTTATATGCCCTCAGGGCATAACTTAAAACCCTTGCCCCGAGATTTGTTGGGGAGTTTTCTCCTCAAAAACATATTTTCTATCTAGAAATCAACTACGATGAACAAAATGGCTATCACAAAATTTTGATTGGATGTGTTCGGGGAAATGATAGGCGTGGGGGGGGGGCTAGTTGCCCTCCATTCACTTTTGACTATTAAAAATGGCACGAACCCTTTGAATTTCCAATCAAATGAGCTTTTTTTGAAGTTTCTACGACAACGCTTTCTATAAAAACCTTATATGCCCTCAGGGCATAACTCAAAACCCTTGCCCCGAGGGTTGTGGGGGAGTGTCGTCCTCAAAACACATATTCTCTATCTGTAAATCAACTATGCTGAACAAAATGGCTATATCAAAATTTTGATTGGATGTGTTTGGGGGAATGATGGGCATGGGGGAGGGGGCTAGTGGCCCTCCAATCACCTTCAGGTATTAAAATGGGCACTAGCCATTCCAATTTCCAATAGAGCCCTTTTCGAAGTTTCTACGACAACTCCTTTGATACGAAGTGCCTGTCGGAGAAAAAAAAACTCATTGTGGCCACATTGTTCTTTCCTTAGACAGTGCTAGTGCTCTGCCTATGATAATTTCTGCAGAGGGGAAGAGGGAATTGAACCACTTGAATTTGGAAACTGATACAAAAAAGCCTGATAATATAGCCCATTTGAGCCAGACCAAATTCTATGATAAATTTTAGAAAGGTGCATATTAGGGAAGGGCGATAAATTTGGTTTATTTTTATTTAATATTACCTCTTGTTATCTCCAGTGATATATGTCCTTACGTTTGATGATTTCCAGCGATATATGTCTCTAATTGGGATTTGTCTCCCACTTGGCTGGTCAATATTTAGAGCATTTTTTTGCATTTTCCTGAGTGGCTAGGAACATAATGAATTGATGTTCTTATGCCTCTTGAAGCAAGAATATCACTAATGTTAAGGCAGTATAATATGTCTGTATCCATCTGATATTGAGAAGGTAAATACTGCAGCTTTAGGCTTGACTAAGAGTCAGAATAAACTATAATATTTTGTAAATTAGAAATTAAGGGTTGATTATTCATAATGTGCTCTAATGTCATGATCATGATATTTAACTCTGCAGACATTATAAACACATTATCATACATTCTCTCACTCATTGCCATATTAAGGTGTGGAAGGAAAGCTCCACTTGCCACTTTCTTATTCATTTTCGACCCACCAACAAAAATTGGGAAATAGTTTTTATATTTATGCTAATTGAATTAAATTCAGCAAATATTTTCTGGATGAAAGCCATGGAGGTAAGTTTTTTTGTCCACCTTGAGAAATTAGCATTTATTATGGGGATTGAACAACTCCTTGGGGAGGGAGGATGTAGGTGCAATATACTGCTGGTACTGGGAAATTTTTTGGGTATTGGCAAATTCATTTGCAATGCCTTTATACATGAATGGATTTTTTAATCAGTTATGCTGGGTATTTGAGCTATTGCTTCAATTTTGTCAGATAATTTATTAGAGGAAATCTCTGTGTTTCATTCATTGTTGATAATCCACTCTCAGTAAGCGGAAACTTGATACTTGTTGGCTTCCTTAGACAAAATATGAGACAGATTACATCATTTTGTGTTGTTTCAATTTTTGCATCAGGGTCTTTGCACAAGCACCATAAAAATGAGACTATTATCAATATAGGGTCTTATGTGTGATTTATAAAATTGGAGTAAAGTTTTCTCATTACAACCCCATGGTGTGGATAGAAGTCTTTTTATTATTCTGATTTTCTATAGCATTTTTTTTAGAATATCTCTGAATTGAAGGTGGAAATTAAGTTTTTGGTCAAGTATAAGACCTAGGTTATTAATGTAATTATCTTCTGGATTGAGTTTACCATTTATTGTTAGTTTTGCAGTAAATTTTTTTTTGTTTTATGGTGGAATTAGATTATTTTCTATTTTGTTGGTGCAATGGGTAATTCAGATTTTTGTAAAAAATTTTCAAATTGGAAAAGTGACTTTTACAGATTTGAATGTTCCAACTCAAAGGTGTTGCCAGTTGCCCATAATTCCAGATCATCAGTTGCCTATATTGTAAATTGGTGAGTGGGAAGCTCATGTCCCAGAGAAATAAGGAGGAAAGGCGACCAGCTAAGGACTGCACCCTGTGGAAGACCTTGGTTGTTGTAGTTTTGGGTGAGGAAGCTTAGCCTACACAAACAATAAAACTTAGATTTTTAATGAAAGATATATGAAAAAACTTTTTGCACAAAATAAGCTTTTCAAAAAAAAGTAAAGAACTCCATTAAACCAAAAATGAACAAAAATAGAATCCTATGATCTACCATGCATACAACTACCACAAATCACTATCAATAAATAAATGAAACCCAAAACAAACCGAAATTAAAAGTAAGTCAAACTCAAAACGAGGTTAAAACTAGCATATACTGAATTTTATGTGTTTAGACATCATATATAATCATTAGTTCAAAAAAAGCATCTCTCACTACTAGTTATTCTTAAAGTTTTACATTCTGTCCACAGTTGATTGTTGAAATCAATGTTTTACATGAATATCAGTAAACTACGTATGAGTGTGACAGGATCCATACACCTTTGTAACATATTTTTTCTTGTTTTGAACAAGAAAAGAACATAGTATCGTAATGAACATGACAGGTCTCCATACCCCTTGGAGGCGGGGGGGGGGGGGATTTTGTTCAATCTTTTTTGACAGATTTTTATTTCAACTTTTTTTTCATGTCTTAAAATCACATTAAATATACTTATAGCAAAAAAAAACCTGTGATATTTTTAAAACGAGGGTCGTATAAATATGTCAGTTGTGATTTTTTTTACTAGAAAAATAATGTTTGTAGTCACATTTTTTTATTTTTTTTATACTTAGTTTTTTTAACAAAATATATTCAGTGTGGGAGACATAAGATTTTTTTAGACTTATATTTTTGTTTCGACACACAGGAACGCAGTCACACATATCGCTCTCAAATGCCATATGTAGTTTGCGAGCTTAGCTCTTTAGGTGAATCTTAATCTCTTTTTATTCTGTTTTTTAACAGAATTTTTGAACAAGGGCCAACTCGCTTATGATTCCGGTAACAAGTCACCCGTTGATAGATCCTATCGTCATCATTCCGATATTAGCATTGAAATGAAAGTAAAGGGGAAAACAAAGGCATACTGCTGAACTAGTGTAATAATGCATATCATGTATATGAGCCAAAACTGCAGTTTACGTAAAAACAAATGTGGTAATAGACAGTGAAATCAAAAGCAAAATACAAATTGCATTGGCAGAAAGCATAACAACGGGTCTATAAAGATGAATTAGTGAAAAACAAAGCACCTACAAACATAACTACTATCATTGATGGTTTACCAACAGAAACAGTCAATGAGCCCAATAATGCCATTGATGAAATGTCTCCATTACTTTTAGGGTACGCCGAGAAACTTAGCTTTAAGTTTTGAGAAACAAGAATGTATATGATCAAAATGCATCTGATATCCTTTGCAATGATAGATCATTTTGAGGAACTTAGCTTATAGTATTGAGAAATAAGAATGTAAGTGGTCAAAATGCATCTAATACCCTAACAATGATTGATCATTTCGAGGAACTTAGCTTTTAGTTTTGAGAAACAAGGATGCCTATGATCAAAATGCATCTGATATCCTTAACAATGTTAGATCTTTTTGAAGATCTTAGATTTTAATTCTCAGAAACAAGAATGTATTTGATTAAAATGCATCTCAAGCTCACAGCAAGGCCATGTCGTGTTAATGAGTTTGGCTTATAGCGTGGAGAAATCAGAGTTTATATCTTAAAAATGCATCTGATATTCATAGCGATGTTAAATAATTTAGAAGAACTTTGCTTACAGCTTAGAGAATCAAGAATGTATGTGATCGAAATTCATCATGTATCCTTCGCAGTGTTATATAATTTCAAGGGAATTGGCTGATAGTTTTAAGAAACAACAATATATATGGTTAAAATGCAGCTGATATCCTTAGCAATGTTAGATCATTTTGAGGAACTTAACTTTTAGTTTAACTAAAAGCTAAGTTTCTCAAAATGATTTAACATTGGTAAGGATATCAGATGCATTTTGACCATATATATTCTTTTGTCTCAAAACTAAAAGTTAAGCTCCTCAAAATGATCTAACATCGCTAATTGTATTAGATTCAGTTTGACCATATGTAACCTTGTTTCTCGAGACTATAAGCTAAGTTCCTCAAAATGATCTAACATTGTTAAGGATATCAGCTGCATTTTAACCATATATTAATTAAAAAAACTTTTCCCACAAAATAAGTTTTTCAAAGAAAAGTAAAGATCTCCATTAAACAAAAAATGAGCCAAAATAAAATCAAATAATCTACAAAGCGTGAAACTACCGTAAATCAACATCGATAAATAAATGAATCCCAAAACGAACTGAAATTAAAATAAATAACCGAGTCAAACTCAAAACAAGCAGAAATTAACATAAGTTGGGCGCAAAACCCCTATGCCTTCCCAAGGCCAGAACAAGATTTGCACTTTACTGAAAGAATACAAATGAATGTGCATTGTCAGTTTAATATACATATACTGATGTTTAGTAATCAAAATGTAAATATTATTTGATTTATTAAAGTTATAAAAGTAAAAACATTTATATTTAATCTGAGTAGGGTTCTAAGCCCTATGATTTCTAAAAGCCAGAATATACTTTGTAATTTATAAAATTTTTTTTTAATATTTTCATTTTTATAACCTTAAGAAATCCAAAATTAATTAAGATTATATGGAATAAATATCAGCATATGTACATTAAACTGACAATGCACATTTTTTTTAGTAAATTTATTTGAATTTTTTTCAGTTTTTTTCCGAAAACGTTTGACACTAAGAGCTCAAAATCTTATTCTATGGCCAAAAAAATTTATTCATAATTAATTCTATTTCTAAAAATAACCTTGAAAGCAGTGGCGTTGTTTCAGGTGGGCAATGATTTGGAGGAAAAATGATTCTATAGCCCATGCTCTTGCCTTTTGGATGTCAGGGATGTATCCAGGATTTTTTTAGGGGGGGGGGGCAAAATAGTTTGATCCGATAAAAAATTAAGGGGGCGCAAAATAGGTTGATTCGATAAAGTTGCGTTAAAAGCAAGTTTAATTAACAACAAATTGGCTTAATTAAGTAAATTATACAATTTTGGACTACGCTAGGGGGGGGGGTGCCCTCCTCGCCCCCCTCCCCTGGATCAGCCACTGTCGGATTAAGATCCTTCTTGCCCCCCCCCCCCCCCGAATAAAGTGTTGTAGCTACATCCCTACTTGAGAGCTCCGATTCAACTTCGTAATTCCGAGTAATTTTAACACTACTGCCAAAAAGGTAATTTTTAACATGAGAAGAATTATTATTGTAAGTTTGTCATCTTTCGAGCTTAAATTATTACTAAACGCCCACCTATGTATGTATTTATAATTAGTCAAGAAAATGTGTCAAAAACGGTACTAATTTTTTTTTTTTTCATTTTAATTTTTCAATTGTATTTTTATTCCGCATTCACAGAATTTTCATTCAAAATTTTCAAGGGAAATGCTACATTTTCGTCTAAATTACTACGGTGCAAAAAATAAGCAAAGCTAGTTCATTAGATTTGGCACGTTTTTCGTCTATGAAAGCTTAGACATTATTAATTTTATGAGTCCAAAGACAATCTATCCGTCAGAAATACTTTAATTGCTTAGGCTATTATCTATAGGTTTAGGTATTTTCTCTTGGAAAATTCTCCGACTCCATTAAGAATACTACCTGAGGAAAATTACACCCTCCCCCATTCATAGTTGAAAATTATTTTTTTTAAATTAATTTCGATTTTTTTGATTCATGCCAAGGCTGTAACCAAGACTTAATCTGAATAGGGTTCTAAACCCTATGCTTTCTAAAAGCCAGAATATAACTTGTACTTTACTGAATAAATTCAAATCAATTTACTAAAAAAAAATCTGCTTTGTCAGTTTAATTTACATATGCTGATATTTATTCCTTAAAATCTTAATTAATTTTTGATTTTTAAAGCTACAAAAGGGAAAACATTAAAAAGAATTTAAAAAAAAAGAATTGCTATATAAGAATTAAAAAGAAAAATAATAATTTTTTTTCCATAGAATAAGATTTTGTGCTCTTAATGTCAAAAGTTTTCAGTAAAGAGCTGAAAAAAAATGCAAATAAATATACTGAAAAGTGTATTCATAATTAATTCTATTTCTAAAATACCCTTGAAAGCAGTGGTGTTGTTTCAGACGGCCAATGATTTGGAGAAAAAATAATTCTATAGCCCATGCTCTTGACTTTTCAGATTGAGATCCTTCTTGCCCCCCCCCCCCAATAAAATGTTGGAGCTACATCCCTGCTTGAGAGCTCCGATTCAACTTTGTAATTCCCAGTAATTTTAAAATTACTGCTAATAAGGTAATTTTAACATGAGAAGAACTATTATTGTAAGTTAGTTATCTTTCGAGCTTAAATTATTATTACACGCCCACCAATGTATGTATTTATAATTAGTCAAGAAATTGTGTCAAAAATGGTATTAGTTTATTTCTTTTTCATTTTCCAATTGTGTTTTTATTCCATATTCACAGAATTTTCATTCAAAATTTTAAAGGGAAATGCTACATTTTCGTCTAAATTACTACGGTGCAAAAAATAAGCAAAGCTAGTTCATTAGATTCGGCGCGTTTTTCGTCTATAACAGCTTAGACATTAATAATTTGTCCAAAGACAATCTATCATTCAGAAATACTTTAATTGCTTAGGCTATTGTCTATAGGTTTGGGGTTTTTTCCTCTTGGAAAATTCTCCAACCCCATTAAGTATACTCCCTGAGGAAAATTACCCCCCTCCGCCAGTCATAGTTGAAAGTACTTTTTTTTAATGTAATTTCGATTTTTTTTAAATCCATGCCCAGGCTTAACCAACACATGATGTAACCAAGACTTAATCTGAATAGGGTTCTAAACACTGCTTTCTAAACTCCAGAATATAATCTGTACTTTACTGAAAAAAATTCAAGTGAATTTACTGAAAAAAATCTGCATTGCCAGTGCAATATACATTTGCTGATATTTAATCCTTAGAATTTTAATAAATTTGTTATTTCTTAGAGTTATTAAAGTGAAAATATTAAAAAGAATTATTTTTTTAAGAATTGCTACATAAGAATTAAAAAGAAAAAGAATACATTTTTTGGCCATAGAATAAGATTTTGAGCTCTTGACTGTATCTGTTGGTATACCATCGATGATAGTAGTTATGTTTGTAGGTGCTTTGATTTTCATTAATTCATCTTTATAGCCCCGTTTTTATGCTATCTGCCAATGCCATTTGTATTTTGCTTTCGATTTCATTGTCTATTACCACATTAGTTTTACGTAAACTGCAGTCTTGGCTCATATACGTGATATGCATTATTACACTAGTTCAGCAGTATGTCTTTGTTTTACTCTTTACTTTCATTTGAATGCTGATACCGGAATGATGACGATAGGATCTATCAACAGGTGATTTTTTACCGGAGTCATAAGCGAGTTGGCCCTCGTTCAGAAATTCTGTTAAAAAACACAATCAAAAGGGATTAAGATTCGGCTCAAAGGCTAAGCTCACAAGCTACACATGCCATTTGCGAGCGATATGTGTGACTGCGTTCCTGTGTGTCTAAACTAAAATATAAGTCTAAAAAAATCTTATGTCTCCCCCCAAAAATTGAATAGATTTTGTTAAAAAAACTAAGTAAAAAAAAAATGTCACTACGAACATTATTTTTCTAATAGAAAAAATCACAACTGACATATTTATATGACCCTCGTTTTAAAATTATCACAGGTGGTTTTTTGCTATAAGTATATTTGGTGTGATTTTAAGACATGGAAAACAATTGAAATAAAAACTCTCAAAGCAAATTGAAAGAAATCCCCCCCCCCCGTCTCCAAGGGGGCTGGTGACCGGTCTTGTTCATTACGATACTATGTCCTTTTCTAGTTCTAAACTAGAAAAAATATTTTAAATAGGGGTATGGACCCTGTCACACTCATAAGTAATCTAATGATATTCATGTAAAGCATTGATTTCAATAATAAACCGTGGAACGAATACAAAACTTTAAGAATAACTAGTAGGGAGAGATGCTTTTTTGAACTAAAGATTATATATGATGTCCAAACACTTAAAATTCAGCATATGCTAATTTTAACCGTCCCCATGTTCAAAATAGTCTACGGACTGAATTCAATAGCTCAATAAAGGCTAGTATGTTGCTGCAATTTTAAAACTACACCCACAATTCGCTAACTAATGTGGACTGTAATATCATTTGATAAACCGACTTTGATATCATTTGATAAACTGTATAAGAAACAGTCCCAATCCACTATGCATACAACAAAAAATTTATCACTTATCTCTTGTTTATCAAATTATGGGCTTGAGATAACACTATAGGCCCCGTTAAAATAATAGTATTGTTATAGAAAAAATTCAATTCCATTAATTGCTTTTCGCCTCGGAAGTTGTAATAACGCCAGATCTATAGGGCTCTTGTTGTGTCAATTGGATGATTTCACCTAGGAATACTGTTTCCGGGGAATTTTATTGCTCTTTTTGTGATAGGGCTCTTGCTGTATCACCGGGGTGGCTTTTGTTGTAATACGCCTCTTGTTGTATCACCTGGGTAGTGCTGTCATGAGTCATTAATACAGTACTAGCTTTATGACATCGCATTTATCTGAAAGAAGTTTTAAAGTTCAAGTTGGTGAGGAATCATTTCATATTTTTCACACATGTGTTTACATGTTTGTACATGAGTGTACATGTGTGTACATGTGTGTACATGTGTCTACATGTGTGTATATGTGTGTACACACATGTAAACACAGGTGTGTACATGTTTGTACATGTGTGTACATGTGTGTACATGTGTGTACATGTGTGTACATGTGTGTATATGTGTGGATATGTGTGTACATGTGTATATGAGTTTACATATATGTATAAACATGTGTGTACATGTGTGAACATGTGTGAACATGTTTGTACATTTGTATACATGTGTGTACATGTGTGTACATGTGTGTACATGTGTGTACACACATGTACGCACATGTACACACATGTAAACACATGTGTGTACATGTTTGTACATGTGTGTACACACATGTACGCACATGTACACACATGTAAACACATGTGTGTACATGTTTGTACATGTGTGTACATGTGTGTACATCTGTTTACATGTGTGTACTCATATGTGTGTACATGTGTGTACATGTCTGTAGATGTGTGTACATGTGTGTACATGTGTATACATGTGTGTACATGTGTGTACATGTGTGTATATGTGTGTACATGTTTGTACATGAGTGTACATGTGTGTACATGTGTGTACATGTGTGTACATGTGTGTACATGTGTGTACATGTTTGTACATGTTTGTACAAGTGTTTACATGTGTGTACATGTGTATAGATGTGTGTATATGTGTGTACATATGTGTACATGTGTGTACACACATGTACACACATTTACACACATGTACACACATGTACACATGTTCACACATGTGTGTACATGTTTGTACACACATATGCGTAACTGAGTGTACATGTGTGTACATATGTGTACATGTGAGTCTACGCATGTTTGTACATGTGAGTCCACAAGCGTGTACATGTGTGTACACACATGTACACACATGTACACACATGTGTTTACATGTGTGTACATGTGTGTACATGTGTGTACATGTGTGTAAATGTGTGTACATGTGTGTATATGTGTGTACACAATTATGTGTAAATGTGTGTACATGTGTGTACACACATGTGTGCACATGTGTGTACATGTGTGTGTGGTAAAGCTTTCTAATTTAGTTAATTATTAAATTAGTAAAAATATATATGACGGAAATAAAAAGTTTTCAAAATACCACTTTTTAAGATAAGGATACAAATCGTGGAATGTGTGGGCTTGGAGGGAACTTGCTCAATAACCAATTTCCAGGCTAAATGTGTCAATTTACCGGAAGAATGTGGTTAGGTTTTTTATATGAATACCCCGACTTTTGAGACTGAAGGCAGATCTTATGACTTGCTGGGTGAACCTCTGCCCGTTTATTTTCTCATTAGAAAGACCTTGGACTTTGTTTTATCATTGTAAGTGTCTAAGTATCTTATTTATATTTATTGTTGTTTTATTGAGACTTGTGGGCTACTTGGGACAGCCAGTCCCAGTAGACAGATTATATCCGATTATTATATGGTAAATGAATAAAAGTATTGTATTTTAGACGACCTCTCTACGATCGTTTTTTTGCCTCTTGAACATCCCCAGTTTAATTAAACTGGTGTTAACCAAAAGTTTAATTACCTTAGGGCCAGAGTTTATCTCCCCTATAAAGGGAATATAAAGGCATCTACGACTACAACCCCCAAATACCACAAATAAAACTTCACACCACCTGTTGGTGGCTGGAAAAACTGGGTCAAGAAGGTTAGATAAAAATAGTAAATTAAAATAAAATGTCATTACCAGAAAAAAAGATGACTTCTCTATCAACAGTACTTGAAATTGCAAAAACTATACCAATATACGTGGGAAATTCAGACTTAAATTAATTTGTCAGAAAATTAAAAATTTTCAACGAAATAACAGAATTGGTTGAAGATAAGATCAAAGAGCAATGCGTTGCGGCTATATTAAAAGAACGTACCCTAGAATGTTTTGAAACAATTAAGGAAAAAGAGCCCAAGGACATCAGTACTCTAATTGAATCTTTTAAAATAAGATTCATTGAGACAAGCATCTCCGAGAGGCTAAGAACAGAGGTAGTCACATTCGATACCTCAACTAGTATCAGGGAATATGCAGACAAAATTTGTAGATCCGTGTGTTTACAATCAGAGAAAGGCGGAAATGACGAGACAGTACAGAAAGTGCAACTACATAATTTTACCCAAGGGTTACCAAAAAAGTTATTAAGACTAATATTATCGCGAAAACCTGAAAATTTAGAGCAGGCTATAATACTAGTCGAAACAGAGGTAAAAATTGACGAGGCTATGAAAAAGTTTGACCAGATGTAAATAAATAACACAGGAGCCCAAGAAAATATAAAATATGAAAGAGGACAGAAAAGGGTGAACTTTGAAAAACCGAATCATGAACCCAAAAGGCGTGACGGAGGCCGAGGGTTGCCGTCTAGGGAGATAGCTGACAAATTCCACGACCTTGAGAGATTAGCAGCTAATAACTATAGAAAATATGGGCACCCTCCCCCACCAAAGACAGATAGTTGGGGAACAAACAAGGACAGATCAAAAATATTTAGAAATAACCAGGAAATACACAAACAAATTAAGAGAAATTTTTATTGCTATTATTGTAGCAAACCAAACCACTATGCAGCAGATTGCTGGCATAGAATACGAAAAGAAGACCGGACGTGCAAGATAAGACACCAATTCAGAACGCAGGGGGACAGAAATTCAGAAAGGCAGGGAACAAATAATACTTGGCAAATACCTAATAATATTCCTGAATTTAGGCATAGGAGACAAATGGTCAACAACACCCAGGGTTAAAGCAGCAATGCGGAAGAAAACTGAGATAATCCCAGAAACGTCTGGCCAAACAATGGGAATCTGCTCAGAAAAATCTGCCTGCAAGTGCCGACACACCTTTTTCCTTACAAAGACCCCTATACAGTTTAGAATATTGTGATACAAATGCAAATAATAATAATCTACCGATTCTGCGATGTTTTAAAAGTGAGTGTTTTCAAAATTTACCATGTTTACTAGATAAAGGCGCATCTAAATAATTAATTCGAGAGGAAGTCTTTAATAGATTTCCTCCTAGTGTCAAAAATCGAGTAAGTAGATGCCAAAATAGCCTAACATCAGTGACAGGGCACAAGCTGACAATTTTGGAAGAATGTCCGCTAAAATTTAGTGCAGGGGATAATGTACACACATGTACACACATGTACACACATGTACACTCATGTACAAGCATGTACACACATTTACACACAATTTTGTACACACATGTAACCACATGTACACACATGTACACACATGTACACAGATGTACACTCATGTACAGACATGTACACACATGTACACATATACACACATGTACACACATGTACACTTATTTACAGACATGTACACACATGTGTGTACATATGTGTACATGTGTGTACACACATGTTTGTACATGTGTGTAAATGTGTGTACATGTGTGTACATGTGTTTAAATGTGTGTACATGAGTATACACTTGTTTATATGGTTGTACATGTTTGTATATATGTATACAAGTGTTTAAATGTGCGTTAATGTGTGTACATGTGTGTACTTGTTTGTACATTTGTGTACAGTTATGTACATGTGTGTACATACATGTACACACATGTATACTCATGTACACACATGTACACACATGTATACACATGTACACACCTGTACACACATGTAAACACATGTGTGTAAACACATATACACATGTACAATCATTTAAGAACATTTAAACTCATGTACACCCCTGTAAACACATGTAAACACATGTTCACACAGGTTCACACACTAAAATTATTGCATACACATGTAAAAATATGTACATTAATTCATACACATGTACCATCATGTACAAACAGTTGTGTACCCACATGTGAACACATCTACACAAATGTGTGTACACACATGCACACACATTTGCACACTTTTAAACTCATGTACAAACATGTACACACATGTGTGTACATGTGTGTAAATGTGTGTAAATGTGTGTAAACACATGTAAACACATGTATACTCATGTACACACATGTACACACATATATACACATGTACACACATGTACAAACATGTACACACATTTGTGTACACACATCTACACACATATACACGCATGTACACACATGTGTGTACACACATGTACACACATGTACGCACATGTGTGTACACACATATACACACATGTATACACATGTACACTCATGTACAAACATGTACGAACATGTGTTTACATGTGTGTACATGTTTACACATGTGTATACATGTGTGTACACTTATGTACACAAATTTACACTAAAGTACGAACATGTACGAAAATGTATACTAATGTACAACAAGTTACGCACATATAGATACACGTACAAACATGTACAATCCTATGCGATACTGGCCACACATGGACCATAATATACACTCAAGAACAAAAATATCCGCACCTGTGTGTACACACATCTACACACATGTACACACATATACACTCATGTACAAACATGTACACCCATGTGTTTACATGTGTGCACATGTTTATACATGTGTGTACACACATGTACACACATATACACACATGTACACACATGTACACACATGTATACACATGTACACACATTTACACACATGTACACACATCTACAGACATTTATACTCATGTACAAACATGTATACACATGTATACACATGTACACACATGTACGCACATGTACACACATGTGTGTACAGACATGTAAACACATGTACACACATGTAAAGACATGTACACACATGTACACACATGTAAACACATGTACACACATGTACACACATGTACACACATTTACACTCATGTACAAACATGTACACACATGTATACACATGTGCACACATGTACACACATGTACACTCATGTGTGTACATGTTTGTACATGTGTGTACACACATGAACACACATGTACACACACAAACACACATGTACACACATTTACACACATATACACACATGTACACACATGTAAACACATGTACACACATGTAAACACATGTACACACATGTACAAACATGTGTGTACTTGTACACACACATGTACGCACATGTACAAACATGTACAAACATGTACACATAGGTACAAACATGTACACACATGTACACACAGGTACACACAGGTATAGACATGTACACACATGTACACACATGTAAACACATGTACACACATGTGTGTACACAAATGTAAACACATGTACACACATACAAGCATGTACACACATGTAAACACATGTACACACATGTACACACATTTACACTCATGTAAAAACATGTACACACACGTACACACATGTACACACATATACACACATGTACAAACATGCACACACATGTACACACATGTACACACATGTGTGTACACACATGTACATACAAGTACACACAAGTAAACACGTGTAAACAAATGTACACACATGTAAACACATGTATACACATGTACACACATGTACACATTTGTGTCTACACACATGTACACACATGTACACAAATGTGTGTACACACATGTGAGTATACACATGCAAACACATCTACACGTGTACATTTGTGTACACACATGTGTGTACATGTGTATACATGTGTATACATGTGTGTACATGTGTGTACATGTGTGTACATGTTTACACCCATGTACTTGTGTACACTCATGTACAAACATGTACACACATGTGTGTACATGTCTGTACATGAGTGTACATTTGTGTACATTTGTGTACATGTATGTACATGTGTTTACATGTGTATACATGTGTTTACATGTGTGTACAAGTGTATACATGTGTTTATATGTGTGTACATGTGTGTAAACACATGTAAACACATGTACACACATGTACACACATGTACACACATGTACACACATGTGTGTACATGTTTGTACATGAGTGTACCTCTGTGTACATGTTTGTACATTTGTGTACATATTTTTACATGTGTGTACATGTGAGTACATGTGTATACATGTGTATACATGTGTGTACATGTGTGTACACACATGTAAACACATGTGTGTACTTGTCTGTACATGTGTGTAAATGTGTGTATATGTGTGTAAAAGTGTATACATGTGTGTACTTGTGTATACATGTGTGTACATGTTTGTACAAGTGTGCACATGTGTGTACATGTGTATACATGTGTGTACATGTGTTTACATGTGTGTATATGTGCGTACATGTGTGTACATTTGTGCACATTTGTGTACATGTGTGTACACACATTTGTGTACATGTGTGTAGATGTGTTTACATGTTTGTAGATGTGTATTCATGTGTGCACATGTGTGTACATGATTGTACACACATTTACACACATGTACACACATGTACACAAGTGTACACACATGTGTGTTCATGTTTGTACATGAGTGTACATGTGTGTACATGTATATACATGTGTGTACATGTATATACATGTGTGTACATGTGTATACATGTGTGTACATGTGTGTACACACATGTAAACTCATGTACACACTTGTACACACATTTACACACCTGTTCACACATGTATGTACATGTTTGTACATGAGTGTACATGTGTGTACATGTGTGTACATCTGTGTACATTTGTGTACATGTGTGTACCCACATGTGTGTACATGTGTGTACATGTTTGTACATGTGTGTACATGTACAAACATGTGTGTACATGTTTGTAAATGAGTGTACATGTGTGTACATGTGTGTATATGTGTGTACATGTGTTTACATGTGTGTACATGTTTGTAAATGAGTGTACATGTGTGTACATGTTTGTACATGTGTGTACATGCGTGTACATGTTTGTACATGAGTGTACATGTGTGTACATGTGTGTACATGTGTGTTATCACATGTGTGTACATGAGTGTATATGTGTGTACATGTTTGTACATGTGTGTACTTGTGTATACGTGTGTGTACATGTGTGTACATTCGTGTACATGTGTGTACATGTGTGTAAATGTGTGTACATGTGTGTACATGTGTTTACATGTGTGTACATGTGTGTACATATGTGTACATGTGTGTACACACATGAACACACATGTACACACATGTACACACATTTGTGTACATGTTTGTACATGTGTGTACATGTGTGTACATGTGTGTACATGTGTGTACACACATGTGTGTACATTTGTGTAAACACATGTACGCACATGTACACACATGTACACACATGTACACAGATGTACGCACATGAACACACATGTACACACATGTACACACATGTGTGTACACACATGTACACAAATGTACACACATGTACACACATGAAAAATGTACACACATGTACACACATGTACAAGCATGTACACACATGTACATGTGTATACATGTATACATGTATACACTTGTACATGTGTTTACATGTGTGTACATGTGTGTACATGTGTGTACATGTGTGTACATGTGTGTATATGTGTGAACATGTATGTACACACATTTGTGTACATGTTTGTGTACACATGTGTGTACATGTGTGTACACACATGTGTGTACATGTGTATACAATTGTTTACATGTGTGTACATTTGTGTACACACATGTACATACAGGTGTTTACATGTTTGTACATGAGTGTACATGTTTCTACATGTGTGTACATGTGTGTACATGTGTGTACATGTGTGTACATGTGTTTACATGTGTGTACATGTGTTTACATGTGTGTACATGTGTTTACATGTACAAACATGTACACAAATATGTGTACACACATGTACACTTATTTACACACATGTACACACATGTACACACATGTACACACATGTACACACATGTGTGTACACACATGTACACAAATATACACACATGTACACACATGTACACTGATGTACAAACATGTACACACGTATGTGTATATGTGTATATATGTTTTTACATGTGTGTACATGTGTTTACATGTGTGTACACACATGTACACACTTGTACACACATCTAAACACGTGTACACACATGTACACACCTGTAAACACATGTACATACATGTACACACATGTACACACAAGTACACACATGTGTGTACACACATGTACACACATGTACACTCATGTACAAACATGAACACACATGTGTGTACATGTGTGTACATGTGTGTACACACATGTACATATGTACACACATCTACACACATGTATACACATGTACACACATGTATACACATGTACACACATGTACACACATGTATACACATGTACACACATGTGTGTACACACATTTACACACATGTACACACATGTACACACATGTACACACATTTATACGCATGTACACACATGTAAACACATGCACACACATGTATATACATGAACACAAATGTTTGTACACACATGTGAGCACACACATGTACACACATGTACACGTGTACATTTGTGTACACACATGTGTGTATATGTGTGTACATGTGTGTTCATGTATGTACATGTGTATGCATGTGTGTACATGTGTGTACATGTGTGTACATATGTGTACATGTGTACACACATGTACATGTGTACACTCATGTACAAACATGTACACACATGTACACACATGTACACACATGTGTGTACATGTTTGTACATGAGTGTAAATGTGTCTACATGTGTGTACATGTGTGTACATGTGTGTACATGTGTGTTCATGTGTGTACATGTTTGTACATGTGTGTACATGTGTGTACATGTGTTTAAATATGTGTACATGTGTTTACGTGTGTGTATACACATGTACACACATGTGTACATTTTTGTACATTTGTATACACGTGTTTACATGTGTGTACATGTGTTTACACACATGTAAACACATGTACACAAATGTATGTACATGTTTGTACATGAGTGTACATGTGTGTACATGTGTTTACATGTTTGTACATGTGTGTACATGTGTATACATGTGTGTACTTGTGTACACACATGTACACACATGTACAAACATGTGTGTACATGTTTGTACATGTGTTTACATGTGTGTACATGTGTGTAAATGTGTGTACATGTGTTTACATGTGTATACATGTGTGTACATGTGTGTACATGTGTGTACTTGTGTGTACACATGTACACACATGTACACACATGTACGCACATATACACACATGTACACGCATGTACACACATGTAATCACATGTACACACATGTACACACATGTGTATACACACATGTACACACATGTACACACATGTACACTCATGTACAAACATGTGTATACATGTGTGTACATGTGTGTACATGTATGTACACATATACACACATGTACACACATGTATACACATGTACACACATGTACACTCATGTACAAACATGTACACACATGTGTGTACATGTGTGTACAAGCATGTACATGTGTGTACATGTGTGTACACATGTACACACATGTACACATATGTAAACACATGTACACACATATACACACATGTACACGCATGTACACACATGTAATCACATGTACACACATGTGTGTACACACATGTACACACAAGTACACACATGTACACACATGTACTCTCATGTACAAACATGTGTATACATGTGTGTACATGTGTGTACATGTATGTACACATATAAACACATGTACATACATGTATTCACATGTACAATCATTTACAAACATGTACACACATGTACACACATGTATACACTTGTGCACACAAGTACACAAATGTACACACATTTATACACATGTACACACATATACACAAACATGTGTGTACATGTTTGTACATGAGTGTACATGTGTGTACATGTGTATACATGTGTGTACATGTGTGTACATGTGTAATTACATGTACACACATGTACACACATGTACACATGTTTATACATGAGTGTACATGTGTGTACATGTGTGTAAATGTGTGTACATGTGTGTACATGTGTGTACACACATGTGTGTACATGTGTGTACATGTGTTTACATGTGTGTACATGTGTTTACATGAGTGTATATGTGCGTACATATGTGTACATGTGTGTACATGTGTACACACATGTACACACATGTACCCACATGTGCACACATGTACACACATGTATGTATATGTTTGTACATGAGTGTATATGTGTCTACACGTGTGTACATGTGTGTACATTTGTGTACACACATGTGTGTACATATGTGTACATGTGTGTATATGTGTATACATGTGTGTACATGTGTGTACATGTGTGTGTGTACATGTGTGTACATGTGTTTACATGTGTGTACATGTGTGTACACACATGTGTGTACATGTGTATACATGTGTGTACATGTGTCTACATGTTTGTACATATGTGTACATGTGTGTACACACATCTACACACATGCACAAACATGTACACACATGTACACACATGTATAAACTTGTGTCTACCTCTCTGTACATGAGTGTACACACATGTGTGTACATGTGTGTACATGTGTGTACATTTGTGTACATGTGTGTACACAAATGTGTGTAGATTTGTGTAAATGTGTTTACATGTGTTTACATGTGTGAACATGTGTGTACACACATGTACACACATTTACACACATGTACACACATGTACACACATGTACACACATGTACACACATGTACACACATGTACACACATGTACACATATGTATACATATGTACACCCATGTACACACATGTACATACATGTGTGTACACACATGTACACCCATGTACACACATGTACACACATGTACACACATGTATACACATGTACATACATGTACACACATGTAAACACATATACTAACTTGTACACTCATTTACACCTATATACTCACATGTACACACATGTATTCACATGTACACACATTTACACACATGTACACACATGTATACACATGTACACACATGTACACACATGTACACACATGTGTGTACACACAAGTAAACTCATGTACAAACATGTAAACACACGTGTGTACATGTGTGTACACATGCACACACATGTACACACGTGTGTGTACATGTTTGTACATGAGTTTACTTGTGTGTACCTGTGTGTACACACATGTGTGTACATATGTGTACATGTGTGTACATGTGTGTACATATGTGTACATGTGTGTACCACACATGAACACACATGTACACACATTTGTGTTCATGTTTGTACATGTGTGTACATGTGTGTACATGTGTGTACATGTGTTTATATGTGTGTACATGTTTATACATGTGTATACATGTGTGTTCATTTGTGTTCATCTGTTTACATCTGTGTATATGTGTGTACATTTGTGTACATTTGTGTAAATGTGTGTACATGTGTGTACATGTGTGTACATGTGTGTAAATTTGTGTACATGTGTATATATGTGTGAACATGTGTGTACATGTGTGTACATGTGTGTACATGTGTGTAAATTTGTGTACATATGTATATATGTGTGAACATGTGTGTACATGTTTTTACATGAGTGCACATGTGTTTACATGTGTGTACACGTCTGTACATGTGTGTACATGTGTATACATGTGTGTACATGTGTATACATGTGTGTACATGTTTGTACATGAGTGTAAATGTGTGTACATGTGTGTACATGTGTGTACATGTGTGTACATGTGTGTACATGAATGTACATGTGTTTACATGTGTGTACACGTGTTTACATCTGTATACATGTGTGTACATGTGTGTAAATGTGTGTACATGTGTGTACATGTGTTTACACACATGTGCACACATGTGTGAACATGTTTTTACATGAGTGTACATGTGTGTACATGAGTGTACATGTGTTTAAATGTGTGTACATGTGTGTACATGTGTGTACATGTGTTTACATGTGTGTATTGTGTGTACATGTGTGTAAATGTGTGTACATGTGTGTACACACATGTAAACACATGTGTGTACAGGTTTGTACATGAGCGTACATGTGTGTACATGTGTGTACATGTGTGAACATGTTTGTACATGTGTGTACACACATGTACACACATGTAAACACATGTACACACATGTGTGTACATGTGTGTACATGTTTGTACATGAGTGTACATGTGTACATGTGTGTACATGTGTATACGCGTGTTTACATGTGTGTACATGTGTGTACATGTGTGTACATGTGTGTACACACATGTACACACATGTTTGTACATGATTGTACATATGTGTACATGTGTGTACATGTGTGTACACACATGTGCTTACATGAGTGTACATGTTTGTACATGTGTGTACATGTGTATACATGTGTATACATGTGTGTACATGTGTGTATATGTGTGTACATGTATGTACATGTGTGTACATATGTGTACATGTGTGTACACACATGTACACACATGTGTATACATGTCTGTACATGAGTGTACATGTCTTTACATGTGTGTACATGTGTGTATATGTGTGTGCATGTGTGTACATGTGTGTACACACATGTGTGTACATGTGTGTACATGTTTGTTCATGAGTGTACATGTGTGTACATTTGTGTACATGTGTATACATGTGTGTGCAAACATGTGTGTACATGTGTGTACACACATGTGTGTACATGTGTTTACATGTGTGTACATGTGTGTACATGTGTATACATGTGTGTACATGTGTGTACACACATGTACACACATGTACACACATGTCTGTACATGTATTTACATGTGTGTACATTTGTGTACATGTGTATACATGTGTGTACACACATGTGTGTACCTGTGTGTACACACATGTGTGTACATGTATTTACATGTGTGTACATGAGTGAACATGTGTTTACATGAGTGAACAGGTGTTTACATGTCTGAACATGTGTATACATGTGTTTACATGTGTGTACATTTGTGTACATGTGTGTACATGTGTGTACATGTGTGTAAATGCGTGTACATGTGTGTACATGTGTGTACATGAGTGCACGTGTGTTTACATGTGTGTGCACGTGTGTACATGTGTGTACATGTGTGTACATGTGTATACATGTGTGTATTGTGTGTACATGTGTGTTAATGTGTGTACATGTGTGTACACACATGTGTGTACATGTGTGTACATGTGTATACATGTGAGTACATGTGTGTACACACATGTACACACATATACACACATGTGTGTACATGTTTGTACATGTGTGTACATGGGTTTAAATGCGTGTAAATGTGTGGACATGTGTTTATATTTGTGCACGTGTGTATATATGTTTATAAATGTGTGCACATTTTTGTACATGAGTGTACATACATGTACACACATGTGTGTACATGTGTGTACACGAACGTACATGTGTTTGTACATGCACACATATTTTTGTACAGGTGTGTAAATGTGTGTACATGTGTGTACATATGTTTACATGTGTATACATGTGTTTACATGTGTGTACATGTGTGTACAAGAGTGTAAATGTGTGTACATGTGTATACATGTGTGTACATGTGTCTAGCTGTGTGTATATGTGTGTACATGTGTTTACATGTCTATACACGTGTGTACATGTGTGTAAATGTGTGTACATGTGTTTGCATGTGTGTACACACATGTGTGTACATGTGTGTACATGTATGTACATGTGTGTACATGTGTATACATATGTGTACATGTGTGTAAATGTGTGAACATGTGTGTGCATGTGTTTACATACGTGTGTACATGTGTGTACATGTGTGTACATGTGTGTATACACATGTACACACATGTACACACATGTGTGTACATGTCTGTACATGAGTGTACATATATGTACATGTGTGTACATGTGTGTACATGTGTGTACATGTGTGTTCATGTGAGTACATGTGTGTACATGTTTTTACATGTGTGTACATGTGTGTACATGTGTATACATGTGTGTACATGTGTGTACACACATGTTTGTACACACATTTTTTTTACATGTGTTTACATGTGTGTACATGTGTGTACATGTGTGTACATGTGTATTACATGTGTATACATTTGTTTACATGTGTGTACATGTGTGTACATGTGTGTGTATGTGTGTAAATGTGTGTAAATGTGTGTATATGGGTTTACATGTGTGTACATGTGTGTAAACACATGTGTTTACATGTGTGTACATGTGTGTACATGAGTGTACAGGTGTGTACATGAGTGTACATTTGTGTACATATTTTTACATGTGTGTACATGTGAGTACATGTTTATACATGTGTGTATATGTATGTACATGTATGTACATGTCAGTATATGTGTGCACATGTGTGCACATGTCTATAAACGTGTGTATATGTCTGTACATGTGTTTACATGTGTGTGCATGTGTGTACAAATATGTTTCTACTTGTGTGTACATGTGTGTACATGTGTGTACATGTGTTTACATGTGTGTACATTTGTGTACTTGCGTGTACATGTTTGTATACACATGTACACACATGTACAAGCATGTGTGTACATGTGTGTACAGGTGTGTACATGTGTGTACATGTGTGTACATGTGTGTACATTTGTGTACATGTGTGTACACACATGTGAGTACATGTGTGTACATGTTTTTACATATGTGTACATGTGTGTACATGTGTATACATATGTGTACATGTGTGTACACACATGTTTGTACACACATTTGTTTACAAGTGTGTGCATGTGTGTACATGTGTGTACATTTGTGTACATGTGTTTACATGTGTATACATGTGTGTACATGTGTGTACATGTTTGCACATGTGTACACATGTGTGTACATGTGTGTATATGTGTGTACACACATGTACACACATGTGTGTGCATGTTTGTACATGAGTATACATGTGTTTACATGTGTGTACATGTGTGTACACACATGTGTTTACATGTGTGTACATGTGTGTACATGTGTGTACATGTTTGTACATGACTGTACATGTGTGTACATGTGTTTACATGTTTGTACATGTGTTTATAAGTGTGTACATGTTTATACATGTGTGTACATGTGTGTACATGTGTGTACATGTGTGTACATGTGTGTCCAAACATGTACACACATGTAAACACATGTACACACATTTCTGTACATGTTTGTACATGAGTGTACATGTGTGTACATGTGTGTACATGTGTGTAAATGTGTGTACATGTGTGTAAATGTGTGTACATGTGTGTACACACATATGTTTACATGTTTGTACACTTATGTACTTATTTATACATGTGTATACATTGGTGTATATGTTTGTACACACACGTACACACATGTGAGGAAATGTTGGTACATGATTGTACATGTTTATACATTTGTGTAAAGTTGTATATATATGTGCACTTATGTGAACGGGTGTGTACATGCGCGTACATGTGTGTACACACGTGTACACACATGTGTGTACATGTGTGTACATGAGTGTATATTTGTGTACATGTGTGTACACACATGTGTGTACATGTGTGTACATGTGTACACAAGTGTGTACCTTTGTTTACATGTGTGTAAATGTGTGTAAACACATTTACACACATGTGTATACATGTTTGTACATGAGTTTACATGTGTGTACATTTGTTTACATGTGTGTACATGTGTGTACATGTGTGTACACACATGTGTGTGCACACATGTGTTTACATGTGTATATGTGTGTACATGTGTGTACATGTGTGTACACGTGTATACATGTGTGTACATGTTTGTACATGAGTGTACATGTGTGTACATGTGTGTACATGTGTCTATACACATGTGTGTATATGTTTGTACATGTGTGTATATGTGTATATATGTGTGTACATGTGTGTACATGTGTGTACATTTGTGTATATGTGTATACATGTGTGTACACATATGTTTATACATGTGTGTACATGTCTTTACATGTGTATACATGTGTGTACATGTTTATACATATGTGTACATGTGTGTATATGTGTGTACATGTTTGTTTATGAGTGTACATGTGTGTACACCAATGTGTGTACATGTGTGTATATGTGTGTACATGTGTACTTGTGTGTACACACATGTGTGTACATGTGTGTACATGTGTGTAAACACATGTGTGTACATGTGTGTACATGTGTGTACATGTGTGTACATGTGTGTACATGTGTATACATGTGATTACATGTGTGTACATGTGTGAACATGTGTGTACATGAGTGTACATGTGTTTACAGGTGTGTCATGTGTGTAAATGTGTGTATATGGTTTTAAATGTGTTTATATGTGTGTAAATGTGTGTACATTTGTGTATACACATGTGTGTATATGTGTATACATGTATATACATGTGTGTCTATGTGTGTACATGTGTGTACATGTGTGTACACACATGTTCACACAATTACACACATTTACAAACATGTACACACATGTGTGTACATGTTTGTACATGAGTGTACATGTGTGCACATATGTTTACATGTGTGTACATGTGTGTAAACACATGTGTGTACATGTGTGTACATGTGTGTACATGTCTGTACATGTGTGTACATGTATGTACATGTGTGCACATGTGTGTACATGTGTGTACATGTGTGTACATGTGTTTACATGTTTGTACATGAGTGTACATGTGTGTACATGTGTGTACATGTGTGTACATGTGTGTACATGTGGGAAGGACATTGGGGCTAACATTTCGGTCAGACCTATGAAAATGAATAGTTTTAGCTTTTGAAGAATCTATTTGATTCTCTAAAGTGAAGCTTAATGAAGAAGGCAGTGATGGACGAAGAGACTAACGTTTTGGTCAGACCATTGAAAATCAATAGTTTTAGCTTTTTAAGAGTATGTTTCTTTCTTTTAAGCGAAGCTTGACTAAGAATGCCGTGATGGACAAATGGACTTACATTTCGGTTAGACCTAGGAAAATGAATAGTTTTAACTTTTGAAGAGTCGATTATATTCTTTGAAACTAAGCTTGATGAGGAAGGCAGGGAAGGACGTAGGGGCTTACATTTCGGTCAGATTTATGAAAATAAATAGTTTTAGCTTTTGAAGAATCTGTTTTATCCTTTGAAGATAAGCTTGACGAGGAAGGCGGGGACGGACATAGGGACTTATATTGCGGTGAGACTTTTGAAAATAAATAGTTTTAGCTCTTTAAGAATCTGTTTTATTCTTTGAGGCGAAGCTTGATGAGGAAGGCAGTGAAGGACATAGAGACATTTTGGTCAGATCTACGAAATTAAATACTTTTAGCTCTTTTAGAATCTGTTTTATTCTTTGAAGCTAAGCTTGATGAGGAAAGCAGGGAAAGACATAGGGACTTACATTTCGGTAAGACCTATGAAAATGAATAGTATTAGCTTTTCCAGAATCTGTTTTATTCTTTGAAGATTAGCTTGATGAGGAAGGCAAGGTGGACATAGGGACTTACATTTCGGTCAGACCTATGAAAATGAATAGTTTTAGCTGTTGAAGAATCTATTTTATTCTTTGAAGCTAAGCTTGATGAGGAATGCAGGGAAGGAGATAGGGACTCATTTTTCGGTCACACTTGCAAAAATGAGTATATTTAGATGTTGGAAAATCTATTTCATTCTTTGATGAGAAGCCTTATGAAGTAGGTAGAGAAAGGCATAGGGACTTAACTATTGGTCAGACCAATGAGAATGAAAGGTTTTAGCTGTTCCAAAATCTATTTCATTCTTTGAAGCAAAGCTTGTTGAGAAAGGCAGGGAAGGATATAGAGACTTTCATTTCGGTCAGACTTATGGAAATGAATAGTTTTAGCTTTTGAAGAATCTGTTTCATTCTTTGAAGCGAAGCTTAATGAGGAAGGAAGGAAAGGGTATAGGGACTTACATTTCACTCAGACCTATGAAAATGAAAAGTTTTACCTTTTGAAGGATTTGTTTTATTCTTTGAAGTGAAGTTTAATGAGGAAGGCAGGGAAGGACATAGGGAAATTTCGGTCAGACCTACGAAAATGAATAGTTTTAGCTTTTGAAGAATTTGTTTTATTCCTTGAAGTTAAGCTTGATGAGGAAGGCAGGGAAGGACATAGGGACTTACATTTCGGTCAGACTTACGAAAATGAATAGAATTAGCTTTTGAAGAATCTGTTTTATTCCTTGAAGCTAAGCTTGATGAGGAAGGCAGGGAGGGACATAGTGACAATTCGGTGAGACCTACCAAAATGAACAGTTTTAGCTCTTGAAGAATTTGTTTTATTCTTTGAAGTGAAGCTTGACGAGGAAGGCAAGGAAGGAAATAAGGACTTACATTTCGGTCAGACCTATAAAAATGAACAGTTTTAGCTTTTGAAGAATGTGTTTTATTCTTTGAAGTGAAGAATGATGAGGAACGCAAGGAAAGAAATAGGGACTTACTTTTCGGTCAGACATATGAAAATGAATAGTTTTAGCTTTTGAAGAATCTGTTTAATTCTTTGAAGCGAAGCTTGATGAGGAAGGCAGAGAAGGACATAGGGACTTACTTTTCGGTAAGACCTATGAAAATGAATAGTTTTAGCTTTTGAAGAATCTGTTCTATTCTTTGAAGCGAAGCCTGAAAAGGAAGGCAGGGAAGGACATAGGGACATTTCGGTGAGACCTACGAAAATGAATAATTTAAGCCTTTGACGAATCTGTTTTATTCTTTGAATGGAAGCTATACGAAAATTGCCCGGCAGAGCGAATGGGCTTGTATATCGGTCATATCATGGAGAAGAAATAGTTTTAGCTTTTCAAGAATCGAATATCTTCCTTAAGGCTACGATTGACAAGGAGCGCACCAGAGGTAATAGCGACTTTCATTTTGGTCAGAACTATGAGAACGAATAGTATTAGCCTTTGAAGAATCTGTTTTATCCTTTGAAGCTAAGCTTGACGAGGAAGGCAGGGAAGGACAAAGGGACGTACATTTCGGTCAGACCTATGAAAATGAGTAGTTTTAGCTGTTGAAGCATCTTTTATATTCTTTGAAGCTAAGCTTGATGAGGAAGGCAGGGATGGACATAGGTCCTATGAAAATGAATTGTTTGAGCATTTGAAGAATCAGTTTTATTCTTTGAAGCTAAGCTTGACGAGGAAGGCAGGGAAGGATATAGGGACGTACATTTCAGTCAGACCTACGAAAATGAATCGTTTTAGCTTTTGAATCATCTCTTTTATTCTTTGATGCTAAACTTGATGAGGAAGGCAGGGAAGGACATAGGGCCTATAAAAATGAATTGTTTTAGCTTTTGAAGAATCTGTTTTATTCTTTGAAGCGAAGCTTAATGAGGAAGGCAGGGAAGGACATAGGGACTTACATTTTTGTCAGACCTATGAAAATGAATAGTTTTAGCTTTTGAAGAATCTATTTAATTCTCTAAAGCGAATCTTAATGAAGAAAGCAGGGAAGGACATAAGGACTTACATTTAGGTAAGATCTATTAAAATGAATAGTATTAGCATTTCAAGAATCTGTTTTATTCTTTGAAGCGAAGCTTGAAAAGGAAGGCAGGGAACGACATAGGGACATTTCAGTGAGACCTACGAAAATGAATAATTTAAGCATTTGACGAATCTGTTTTATTCTTTGAAGATGAGCTTGATGAGGAAGGCAGGGAAGGACATAGGGGCTTACAATTTGGTCAGACCTATGAAAATGTATAATATCAGCTTTTGAAGAATCTGTTTTATTCTTTGAAGCTAAGCTTGATGAGAAAGGCAGGGAAGGACATAGGGGCTTACATTTCGGTCAGACCTATGAAAATGAATAGTTTTAGCTTTTGAATAATCTATTTTATTCTTTGAAGTTAAGCTTTACGAGGAAAGCAGGGAAGGACAAAGGGACTTACATTTCAGTCACACCTATGAAAATGAGTAGTTTTAGCTTTTGAAAAATTTATTTTATTCTTTGATGCGAAGCTTAATGAGGAAGGCAGGGAAGGAGATAGGGACTCACATTTCGGTCAGACCTGTGAAAATGAATAAATTTAGCTTTTAATAATCTCTTTCATTCTTTGTAGTTAAGCCTAATAAATAAGGTAGGGAAAGGCATAGGGGCTAACCTTTCGGTCAGACTAATAGAAATAGATAGTTTCAGCTGTTGAAGTACACATTTTATTCTTTGAGGCTAAGCTTGAAGAGGAAGGCAGGGATGTACATAGGGACTTACATTTCGGTCATACATATGAAAATGAATAGTTTTAGCTTTTGAAGAATCTATTTTATTCTTTGAAGCTAAGCTTGAGGAGGAAGGCAGGGATGGACATAGGGCCTATGAAAATGAATTGTTTTAGCATTTGAAGAATCAGTTTTATCCTTTGAAGCGATGCTTTACGAGGATGGCAGGGAAGGATATAGGGACATTTCAGTCAGACCTACGAAAATGAATAGTTTTAGCTTTTGAAGAATCTATTTTATTCTTTGAAGCTAAACTTGATGAGGAAGGCAGGGAAGGACATAGGGCCTATGAAAATGAATTGTTTTAGCTTTTGAAGAATCTGTTTTATTCTTTGAAGCGAAGCTTAATGAGGAAGGCAGGGAAGGACATAGGGACTTAAATTTCAGTCAGACCTATGAAAATGAAAGGTTTTAGCTGTTGAATAATCTATTTCATTCTTTGAAGAGAAGCTTGATGAGGAAGGCAGGGAAGGACATAGGGACTTACATTTCGCTCCGACTTATTAAAATGAATAGTTTTAGCTTTTGAAGAATCCGTTTTATTCTTTGAAGCGAAGCTTAATGAGGAAGGCAGGGATAGACATAGGGACTTACATTTCGGTCAGACCTATGAAAATGAATAGTTTTAGCTTTTGAAGAATCTGTTTTAATCTTTGAAGCGAAGCTTGATGAGGGAGGCAGGGAAGGACTTAGGGACATTTCAGTAAGACCTACGAAAATGAATAGTTTTAGCTTTAGAAGAATCTATTTTATTCTTTGAAGCAAAGCTTGATTATGAAAGCAGGGAGGGACATAGGGACAATTCGGTCAGACCTACGAAAACGAATAGTTTTAGCTTTGGAAGAATCTATTTTATTCTTTGAAGCTAAGCTTGATGAGGATGGCAGGGAAGGAAATAGGGACTCACAGTTCGGTCAGACCTATAAAAATGAACTGTTTTAGCTTTTGAAGAATCTATTTTATTCTTTGAAGCGAAGCTTAATGAGGAAGGCAAAGAAGGACATAGGGAGTTACATTTCGGTCAGACCTATGAAAATGAATAGTTTTAGCTTTCGAAGAATCTATTTTATTCTTTGAAGCGAAGCTTATTGAGAAAGGCAGGGAAGGGCATAGGGACCTACATTTCGGTCAGACCTATGAAAATGAATAGTTTTAGCTTTGGAAGAATCTATTTTATTCTTTGAAGCAAAGCTTGACGAGGATGGCAGGGAAGGACATATGGACTTACATTTTGGTCAGACCTATGAAAATAAATAGTTTTAGCTTTTAAAGAATCTGTTTTATTATTTGAAGCTAAGCTTGATGAGGAAGGCAGGGAAGGACATAGGGACTTACATTTTGGCCAGACCTTTGAAAATTAAAGGTTTTAGCTGTTGCAAAATCTTTTTTATTCTTTGAAGGTAAGCTTGATTAGGAAGGCAGGGAAGGACATGGGGACTTATATTTCGGTCAGACCTATGAAAATGAATAATTTTAGCATTTGAAGAATCTGTTTCATTCTTTGAAGCGAAGCTTAATGAGGAAGGAAGGGAAGGATATGGGGACTAACATTTCGCTCAGACCTATGAAAATGAATTGTTTTAGCTTTTGAAGAATCTGTTTTATTCTTTGAAGCGAGATTTGATGAGGAAGGCAGGAAAGGACATAGGGAAATTTCAGTCAGACCTACGAAAATGAATAGTTTTAGCTTTTGAAGAATCTGTTTTATTCCTTGAAGCTAAGCTTGATGAGGAAGGCAGGGAAGGACATAGAGACTTACATTTCGGTCAGACTTATGAAAATGAATAGTATTAGCTTTTCAAGAATCTGTTTTGTTCTTGACGAGAACATTGACATTGACGAGAATAAAAAACATCTGAATCTTGGAAATTCTCAAACAAAAGTTTATTAAACTTGTCAACCAAACGAACCTTGGACAAATGAAAATCATGGCGAAAAGATCTAATGGCCATTTCCTTAATTCGCATAAAAATTTCAGATGGAAGGTTATTTCTCAAAAGGGTTTCAACAGAATTTAAGTCCTTTGACAGTTGAAAACGTCTCTGTTTTTGTTCATAAATTACGTGATTTAAAGCTATTAAGCTTAATTTGTTTTTTTAAATTTGTTTCATTTTCAGTTCCAAAATGGGTACATATTTTAAAACATTTCGGAATCACTGATTCCTTCTTCCAATTTTTTAAGAAAATTTGCCGATTTACCAGATTTGCATGTTTTTTAACTAAAGACAAATAATAATTAACGGAAGTGGCTAATTGTTGCCCTTACACTTGACGAATGAAAGATCTTAAGCCGAACTGGCCAGCCATGACAAAAACCAACAGCGAAAAATCTCAAAAAAAAGAAACAAACAAACGAGACTGTGGCCAGTGGAGAGAATAGAAAACAACAAATGCTAAACAACGTGGATATTTAGCCTATATCCAAACAAGGCGGCTTCAGCACGAAAGAAACACAAGAAGAACAGAATAAAAAAAAATAATAAAACTAAAAACCAATAAACCCACCACCAAAAAAAAACAACAAAAATGTACAATTGGCGCAAACTGATCCACGTAGGAAAAAGATGCTATTATAGAGTTACTTCAGTGAGGACACCAGAGTAACTGAGGAAAAATAAAGAAAAACTGTAAATTACTTTATTTATTCTGTTGCGAAATAATCCTTTTGTTAGCTATTACTGAAGCAAATCGTTTTGGTCTAGCAGGTAAAATAGTCCCCTGGTGATTATTTAAAATCTTAACTCCCTTATTGACTGTTGATTCACTCTTTAGAAGGTTATCATAAATTGGGTCAATATTTAAATTACCTGTGTCCCTATTTATTGGAAGGTTAGCAAATATAAGTTTTTTAATTTCTATGGCTTCCCTTGCCCATTGAGTGTAACCCTTATCATTTGAAATAGCTAAGGCTTCATCAAATTTTGCAAAATGATCTGGTTGAAGCCAAATATGCTCTGCTAAAGCTGAAACAAAAGTTTCTTTAGGCTCGCTTGATTGTAGGGTTTTTTCTATTGAGTTTTGGTGTTCAATAAACCTTTCAACAAATTGTTGGTGAGTCCTACCAATATAGAACTTCCCACAAGAACACGGAATTTTATACACCCCACTTACTAAATTTCCCCGAGTTAAATCCTTACCAGAATTAAAAAAAACCACCCATTGGTCTCAACGATTGGAAACATGTATAAAAACCAAATCTACGCAAAACCCGTGAAAGTTTCTCACTCAAACCAGGTACATATGGTAATGAAATGAAGCTTTTTGATACAACTAAATCTAAAGACTGAGAAACCCCAATAACCCTACTATCATGTTTAACCCGTCTATTTTCAATTATTTTGTCAATGAACCTAATTGGATAACTATTAAAAAACAAAATATCCCTCAAGTATAACAATTCCGAATCCAGAAATTCCTGGGAACAAATTCTAAAGGCTCTATCCACTATTGAAATTACAATCCCCCCTTTTCACCGACATAGGGTGGCAAGAATGAAAATTTAAATACCTATCATTGTGCGTTGGTTTTCCGTAAATCGAGAAAAGTAAATGGAGATCCCTTTTAATTAATAACATATCCACAAAAGGTATTTTATTATTATCCTCAAACTCAACTGTAAATTTAATATTATTATCAAAACTATTTAAATGCTTACAAAATAGGTGTAAGGAGTCCAATTCATGTTTCCAAATGCACACCACATCATCCATGAACCTACCCCAGAAGCAAGGGGAGATTCTAAAACTGTTTGGTGCGGAGGTTTCAATGGCATCTATGAATAGATTTGCCAATAAAGGAGAAAGAGAAGCCCCCATAGGTAACCCAAAAATTTGTCTATGAAACCCCTCGAAAACCAAAATAAAAAGAAAATTCATTTACTAGAATAATTAGTCTCATAATGACTTCAATATCCAAACTGGCTAAACCCACATCTTGTATTAAATCAAAGTGTTTTTCTAATTTACTTTTTAAAACGCCCTCACACCTTTTTAAATCACAAGTTGAATACATGGACACAACATCGAAACTGAAAAGAATTGAACTATCCTCCAGCGTGAAATTTCGCAATTTATTAGTAAGATCAGTCGAATTCTTTAAATATAATTTTTGTGTTCCCAAAAGAGGACGCAATGCTATGGACAACCATTTTCCTAATTTTGAAACAGGTGACGGAAAATTTGACACAATGGGGCGGAGGGGGGCTCCAGTCTTATGAATCTTAGGTAGACCATAGATATTTGGTGCTAAACAACTCCTAGGATAATATTTGTTATAAAACTGTGGGGTAATGTGAAAATTATTTTTCATTGACCCCAATTCCTTTCTTGTTGATTTTACATATTTATCTGTAGGATAAAAATCAAGTTTTTTGTATGCAATAGTGTCAGAAATAATGGATTTCATTTGATTATTATAGTCTTCAGTGTTCATAATTACGATTGTGTTTCCCTTATCGGTTCTGGTGATAGTAAGGAATTTATGGTTTTTCAAATCTGAAAGTATTTTAATGTAATTTTTTTGTGAAATGTCTTTACCAATTAAGCTCATATTAAAGGTGTTTAGTTTTCTTACGATCTCGCCTCTGAGCTCTTGAGGAGTATCAACTGTATCTACAGAAGCCATAATTTCGTACTCCACCTTTGAAATTATTTTGAATAGGAGATTGGCGTTGGGAAACAGAACTTAAAACCCTTCGACAAAACGGCTTCCTGTTGAATATTAAGAGGTTTAGAAGACAAATTCTTAATTGCTGGACCCAGACATTGACGAGGATAAAAAAACATCTGAATCTTGGAACTTCTCAAACAAAAGTTTATTAAACTTGTCAACCAAACGAACCTTGGAAAAAAGAAAATCATGGCGAAAAGATGTAATGGCCATTTCCTTAATTCGCATAAAAATGTCAGATGGAAGGTTATTTCTTAAAAGGGTTTCAACAGAATTTAAGTCCTTAGACAGTTGAAAACATCTCTGTTTTTGTCCATAAATTTCGTGATTTAAAGCCATTGGGCTTAATTTGTTTTACTTGAGGTATATTTTGTTTTCTAATAGTTATCCAATTAAGTTCATTGACAAAATAATTGAAAATAGATGGGTTAAACATGATAGTAGGGTTATTGGGGTTTCTCAGTCTTTAGATTTAGTTGTATCAAAAAGTTTCATTTCATTACCATATGTACCTGGTTTGGGTGAGAAACTTTCACGGGTTTTACGTAAATTTGGTATTGATACATGTTTCCAATCGTTGAGGCCAATGGGTAGTTTTTTTAGTTCTGGTAAGGATATAACTCGGGGAAATTTAGTAAGTGTGGTTTATAAAATTCCGTGTTTTTGTGGGAAGTTTTATATTCGTAGGACTCACCAACAATTTGTTGAAAGGTTTATTGAACACCGAAACTCAATAGAAAAAACCCTACAACTAAGCAAGCCTCCAGAAACTTTCGTTTCAGCTTTAGTACAGCATATTTGGCTTCAACCAGATCATTTTGTAAAATTTCATGAAGCCTTAGCTATTTCAAATGATAAGGGTTACACTCAATGGGCGAGGGAAGCCATACAAATTAAAAAATATATGCTTGCTAACCTTTCAATAAATAGGGACACAGGTAATTTAAATATTGACCCAATTTATGATAACCTTCTAAAGAGTGAATCAACAGTCAATAAGGGAGTTAAGATTTTAAATAATCACCAGGGGACTATTTTACCTGCTAGACCAAACCGATTTGCTTCAGTAATAGCTAACAAAAGGATTATTTCGCAACAGAATAATTAAAGTAATTTACAGTTTTTTCATTTTTCCTCAGTTACTCTGGTGTCCTCACTGAAGTAACTCTATAATAGCATCTTTTCCCTACGTGGATCAGTTTGCGCCAATTGTACATTTTTGTTTGTTTTTTTTTGGTGGTGGTTTTATTGGTTTTTAGTTTTATAATTTTTTTTTATTCTGTTCTTCTTGTGTTTCTTTCGTGCTGAAGACGCCTTGTTTGGATACAGGCGAAATATCCACGTTGTTTAGCATTTTTTTGTTTTCTATTCCCTCCACTGGCCACAGTCTCGTTTGTTTGTTTCTTTTTTGGAGAATTTTCTCTTTGTTGGTTTTTGTCATGGCTGGCCAGTTCGGCTTAAGATCTTTCATATATTAATTTTTGCTAGTTTTAGTTTGACTCTGTTATTCATTTTAATTTCTGTTAGTTTTGTTTTTTATTTAATACTGATCTGTGGTAGTTGTATGCTTGGTAGATTATTTGATTCTATTTTTGTTCATTTTTGGTTTAATGGAGTTATTGTTTTTTTTTAAACTTATTTTGTGGAAAAAGTTTTTAATTAATTAAAATAAAAACAGATTTGTTTACTGTAGGGATGGTCATTCTATGTTATATATGTCAAACGTCGTGCATTCTCTGGTTCCATGTTTCAATAATTCCTTTATTTTTGAATTCACAGTTCGTGTTTCTTCCAATATATATATTATATATATATATATCCAATATATACATATACTAATTTGTCTCTCTTGATCCCAAAAAAGTGCTTTCTTTTTTCGTCCTATCCCTGGTTACTCGGTTATCATCATTTTCATCACTACGCTCCATGCACTGCTGAGAAATTTCCACTTTCTGACTTTGTAGAATACTTTTTATTTAGGCAACCAAAATTTTACGTGTTTTTGATGCATTTTTGACCTATTGTCGAAGAATTTTGAAGAAGTTACCTCTAACAGTACCACCAAGTCACTTCAATCGTAAACATTTCAATCATAATCAATATTACACAACAAGCCGCAAGTAGCAATACCTTCGAAATTGTATGTAGTATCAGTAAGAATTTTTCTACAAATTTAAAGACCATAGATTGAGACAAAATAAATTATGTATTTAGACCTAGAACCAAAAATTTCCATCAATATAGTACAATGTAAAGTTGCCCCTCGTTATCAGGGCTAAAAATTTGGTAGCGTGTTATGACTGAGGCTTGGGTAAAAATCGGTACTCAGAATTCAGTGACAACTGATATTTATTATAAAAGGAAATAAAAGTAAAATATTCTAATTCTGATTATTTTGAACACCTCTAAGCCTCTTCTAAGTCTATTGTCTAATATTCTATGGTTCTGCTTGTTCAATCCACAAATGTTTACCGAAAAAAAATGATTTAGTTAATTCTAGGCTATCTAATGCTTCTAATTGAAATAACTACACTTGAATAATCAGACTGACTTGGGTACTGGTGTAATTAAAATTCTTTGCATCAAATAACTGTTCCTAGGAATAACCCTTTTATCAAATCTCAATGGTTGTATAAATTAAACCAAGTTTAAGGTTTATATCCTAAAAAGGAAGTTAGTGTTCTTTGAAACTTCGATAAACTACAACTTTCTAGAGAAAATTGGATCTTTGGACGGAAGAGATTGAAAATCTTAATCTGGCAATTTAATCCCTCTTTCTTCCCGGAGCCTTCTCTAAAACATCTGGACTGCCTCTATGTAATATTAGCACGGGTTGAGAAATACAAAGGTGGCTAAAAAGAGGAATGGATCCCTCTTTCGTATTGTCAGAGAATTCACTAGGGGAGGAATATTGTATTGTCCTCTAGTTCCAATCTTCTTATATGTATATATAAGTTTTTTTCAAAACGCTAGGTAAGTTCCAAAGGGTCAATAAGCTGGAAGGAGGAGGCAAAGGCTCTTTAATTTATTCTTTAAGGTCAAAGAGTTTATATGGTACTTAAACCTTCGGTTATTCCCACGTTCAAATATCTAAGGCGAGCTAATCTTATTTCTATTCCAATCCTTAGAAATTGCTGTATTTCACCTAGGGTCCCCAAGTCTTTCTAATCAAACATATCCCAAATCACTAAATTCAAATGAAATGTCGTGCTTCGACTTCAGCATTATTTTTTATGTCTCCCACGTACGTATTAAATTTATTACTTAGCCTGGTTTATCCAGGTGACAGAAATCTTTCAGAAGTTCACTTCTTATCTTTTTTGTTCGTAATAATCTTTTTTGTTCGTAATTATTATTACTAGCTCTTTGCGCAGAAGTATTCCCTTCCGTATTGTCATTTATTTCCTCACTGTCAATTCTGTTAACGGGTTGTAATTGAGATTCTGGTAAACTCAATTCTGTATCTATTTCTGGGTTACTAGAATCATTCAACTCACTCGAAGTCGTTATGTAAGGTTGGTTTAGACTTTCCAAATTATTTTCATTCGTTTGATTTAATAAACTTCCCTTTAAATTACATTGCCAAATATTATGGGGGATTCCTTCCTCTATCCGTGTTTTATTTGTCTGTTCCCCTTCAATTTCGAATGTTGTAGGATCTAAGGGCTTGTCCTCTACCTTTGACCTTTGTTTTGCAATTTCGGGGTTCATGGCTAAGAACCTTTAGGGGTCGTTTATCTTTTTAAGTTGTCTTATATTTACTAACCGTCTTTTAAAAGTTTTTAACCAGTGCAACAAAAAAACATTTTTGTATAATTCCGACAACACTAGATAGGGTCCCCTATAAGAATAATTTGTTGATGAATCTTCTTGAATGACACACACTAAATTATTGGGTAAGATTTCGATTTCCAATATTTTTTTGTTGTATTGTGCCGCTTGGCCCTTTTGGGCCCTTTTTAATTCATTAATACATATTTGTCGGCTGAAAAATACTTCTTGACCGAGAATAGATACCCATTCATCTTTTGAGCAGAACCCCTCCCTTGGATTAGAAACAATGCTGTCAAATACTGTTTTGCTTTGAAACCATGGAGTAGGAAAAAGGGTGTATATTTCCTGCTAGCATCTATACTAGTGTTTAGCGCTTATTGTTTGAACGGTAAGAATTCACTCCAATTTCCTCTATGCACCTCATCGTGGTAGTGAATTAGTAGTCTTTTTACACATTTTACTCTGTTTTCTGCTGATCCATTTGATGGTGGGTTCCTCAGTGATGAAAATATAATTTTGAATGCTAATACTTTGGCCATACATATCCCAAATCATAAGTTTCATACAACATACACCTACGAAAGCCTAAGAAGCACAGCTCAGAAAAGCAGGAAATAGCAAACTAAAGATCACAAATCATAGGTTTCAGACAATACACACGAACGAAAGAATAAGAAGCCTACTTCAGAAAAGTTCAAATTACTAAACCACATATATCAAATGATACTTTTCAGACAACACGCACCTATGAGATACTTTGAAGCCTTTTTCAAGAATGTCAAAAATAGTAAACCACCAATCTCAAATCAAAAGTTTCAGTCAACACACACCTAAGATAGTCTATAAAACATAGCTCAGAAAAGTCCAAAATAGTAAACCAAACATCTCAAACCATTTGTTTTAGACAACACACACCTACAAAAGGCTAAGAAACCTAGCTTAGAAAAGCAGGAAATAGCGAACCACACATCCCAAATCATAGGTTTGAGACAACACACATATACGAAAGACTAAGAAGCCTAGCTCAGAAAAGTCCAAAATAGTAAACCAGACATCTCAAATCATCGGTTACAGATATCATACACATATGAGAGACTAACAAACCTACCTCAGAAAAGCCCGAAATAGCAATGTACATATCCCAAATCATAAGTTTCATACAACATACACTCCTACGAAAGGCTAAAAAACCTAGCTCAGAAAAGCAGGAAATAGCAAACTACACATCCCAAATCATAAGTTTTAGTCAACACACACCTACGAAAGGCTAAGAAACCTACCTCAGAAAAGCAGGAAATAGCAAGCTAAACATCCCAAATCATAGGTTTCAGACAACACACACCTATGAAAGACTAAGAAACCTAGCTCAGAAAAGCCCGAAATAGCAATTTACATATCCCAAATCATAAGTTTCACACAACACACACCTACGAAAGACTAAGAAATCTAGCTCAGAAAATGACAAAATAGCAAACTACATATCCCAAATCATAAGTTTCATACAACGCACACCTACGAAAGGCTAAGAAACCTAGCTCAGAAAAGCCGGAAATAGCAAACTAAACATCCCAAATCATAAGTTTCAAACAACACGCACCTACGAAAGGCTAAGAAACCTAGCTCAGAAAAGCAGGAAATAGCAAACTAAAGATCCCGAATTATAGGCTTCGGACAACACACACCAACGAAAGACTAAGAAACATAGCTCAGAAAAGTTTAAAATAGTAAACCACACATCTCAAATCAAAAGTTTCAGACAACACACACCTACGAAATACTAAGAAACCTTGCTCAGGAAAGTCAAAATAGCAAACTACACATCTCAAATCATAGGTTTCAGGCAAGACAAACCTAAGAAAGGTTAAGAAATCTAGCACAGAAAAGTCCAAAATAGCGAATCACCCATCCCAAATCCTAGGTTTCAAACAATACACACCTAAGAAAGACTAAAAAATCTACCTCAGAAAAGACCGAAATAGCAATTTACATATCCTAAACCATAAGTTTCATCCAACAAACACCTAAAAGAGGCGAAGAAATATAGCTCAAAAAAGTCCAAAATAGCAAACAACACATCCCAAATCATAATTTTCAGACAACATGCACCTATGAGAGACTAAGAAACCTAGCTCATAAAAGCCGAAAATAGCAAATTACAAATCCCAAATCATAAGTTTCAGACAACACACACCAACGAAATACTAAGAAACCTAGCTCAGAAAAGTCAAAAATAGCAAACTACACATCCCCAATCATAAGTTTCAGTCAGCACTAAAATACCAAAAGCTAAGAAATCTAGCTCAGAACATTCCAAAATAGCAAACTATTCATCCCAAATCATAGGTTTCAGACAACACACACCTAAGAAAGACTAAGAAATCTACCTCAGAAAAGCCCGAAATAGTAATTTACATATTTCAAATCATAAGTTTCATACAAAACTCACCTACGAAAGGCTAAGAAACGTAGCTCAGAAAAGTCGAAAATAGGAAACCAAACCTCTCATATTATAGGTTTCAGACAACACACACGTACAAAAGATTAAAAACCTAGATAGAAAAGCAGAAATTAGCAGGCTAAAGATCCCAAAATCATAGGTTTCAGACAAGACACACTGACGAAAGACTAAGAAACCTAGCTCATAAAAGCCGGAAATAGCAAATTGTACATCCCAAATCATAGGTTTCAGACAACACACACCTACGAAAGACTAAGAAACCTAGCTCATAAAAGTCAAAAATACCAAACTACACATCCCCAATCATAAGTTTCAGTCAGCACACAAATACGGAAAGCTAAGAAATCTAGCTCAGAAAAGTCCAAAATAGCAAACCATCCATCCCAAATCATTAGTTTCAGACAACACACACTTAAGAAAGACTAAGAAATCTACCTCAGGAAAGCCCAAATAGTAATTTACATATCCCAAATAATAAGTTTCATACAACACACACTTATGAAAGGCTAAGAAACCTAGCTCCAAAATAGCAAACCACACATCTCATATTATAGGTTTCAGACAACACAAACCTATGAAAGACAAAGAAACCTAGCTCTGAAAGGCCCAAAATAGCCTCCCAAATCATAGGTTTCAGACAACACACATGTACAAAAGGCTAAAAACCTAGCTCGAAAAGCAGAAAATAGCAAACTAAAGATCCCAAATCATAGGTTTCAGACAACACAAACCAACGAAATACTAAGAAATGTAGCTCAGAAAAGCCCAAAATAGCAAACTACATATCCCAAATCATAATTTTCATGCAACAATCATCTACGAAAGACTATAAGTACTACCTCATAAAACTCTGAAATAAAAAATTACTGATCCCACGTCACAATTTTCATACATCATACACCTACGAAAGACTAAGAATACTAGCTCAGAAAAGTTCAGATTAGCAAACAAGACATCTCAAATCATAGGTTGTAAATAACAAACTCCTATGAGAGACTAAGATAACTAGCTCAGAAATGTCCAAAATAGTCAACCATCCATCCCAAATCAGAGGTTTCAGTCAATACGCACATTCGGAAAGTTAAAAAGTCTAGCTCAGTAAAGCCCAGAATAGCAAACCGCACATCCAAATCCTAGGTTTGACCCAACACATACCTATGTAATACTGGGAAATCTAGCTCAGAAAAGTCGGAAATCGTAAACTACACATCCCAAACCATAAATTTCAGTCAACACACACCTACGAAAGGCTACGAAACCTAGCTCAGAAAAGTCCAAAATAGTAAACCAGACATCTCAAATCATCAGTTTCAGACAACACGCACCTACGAAATACTAAGAAACCTAGCTCATAAAATCCGGAAATAGCACATTACACATCCTAAATCATAATTTTTATACAGCACACACCTACGAAAGGCTAAGAATCCTAGCTCAGAAAAGTCCAAAATAGCAAACAACAAATCCCAAATCATAAGTTTCAGACAACACACTCCTATGAGAGACTAAGAAACCTAGCTATGAAAAGCTCAAAATAGCATTCCAAATCATAAATTTCAGTCAACACACCTACGAAAGGCTAAAAAACCTAGCTCAGAAAAGTCCAAAATAGGAAACTAAAGATCCCAAATCATAATTTTCAGACAACACACACCTATGAAATACTAAGAAACAAGCTCAGGAAAGTCCAAAATAGTAAACCACACATCTTAAATATAGGTTTCAGACAATACACACCTACGAAACACTAGGAAACCTAGCTCAGAAAAGTCAAAAATAGCAAACTACACATCCCAAATCATAAGTTTCAGTCAACACACACCTACGAAACGCTAAGAAATCTAGCTCAGAAAAGTCCAAAATAGCAAACCACCCATCCAAATCATAGGTTTCAGACAACACACACCTACGAAAGACTAAGAAATCTAGCTCAGAAAAGTTCAAAATAGGGTTTTTTCTAGCTCAGAAAAAGTTCAAAATTAGTATTTGGTAGGTATGTGTTGTCTGAAACTAATGATTTGTGATGTGTGGTTTGCTATTTTGGACTTTTCTGAGCTATGTTTCTTAGCCTTTTGTAGGTGTGTGTTGTATAAAACTTATGATTTGGGATACGTAAATTACTATTTTGGGCTTTTCTGAGCTAGATTTCTTAGGTGTGTATTGTCTGAAACCTATGATTTGGGATGGGTGGTTTGCTATTTTGGACTTTTCTGTCCTAGATTTCTAAGCCTTTCGTAGGTGTGTGTTGACTGAAACTTATGATTTGGGATGTGTAGTTTGCTATTTTTGACTTTTCTGAGCTAGGTTTCCTAATATTTCGTAGGTATGTGTTGTTTGAAACCTATAATTTAAGATGTGTGGTTTACTATTTTGGACTTCTGAGCTAGGTTTCTTAGTATTTCGTAGGTGTGTGTTGTCTGAAACTTATGATTTGAAATGTCTGGTTTTCTATTTTGGACTTTTCTCAGCTATGTTTCTTAGCCTTTCGTAGGTGTGTGTTGACTAAAACCTATGATTTGGGATGTGTAGTTTGCTATTTCTTGCTTTTTTGAGCTAGGTTTTTTAGCCTTTTGTAGGTGTGTGTTGTATGAAACTTATGAATTGGGATATGTACATTGCTATTTTGGGCTTTTCTGAGCTAAGTTTCTTAGTCTCTCATATGTGTGTGATATCTGTAACCAATGATTTGGGATGTGTGGTTTGCTATTTCCTGCTTTTTTGAGCTAGGTTTCTTAGCCTTTTGTTGGTGTGTGTTATCTGAAACTAATGATTTCAGATGTTTGTTTTACTATTTTGGACTTTTCTGAGGTGAGTTTCATAGCCTTTCGTAGGTGTGTGTTGACTAAAACTTATGATTTGGGATGTGTGGTTTGCTATTTTGGACTTTTCGGAGCTAGGTTTCTTAGCCTTTCGTAGGTGTGTGTTGTATGACACGCACTTATGATTTGGGATATTTAAATTACTATTTCAGGCTTTTCTGAGCTATATTTCATAGTATTTTGTAGGTGTTTGTTGTCTGAAACCTATGATTCGGGATATGTGGTTTGCTACTTCCTGCTTTTTTGAGCTAGGTTTCTTCGCCTCTCGTAGGTGTGTGTTGTATGAGACTTATGATTTAGGATATGTAAATTACTATTTCGGGCTTTTCTGAGCTAGATTTCTTAGTCTTTCTTAGGTGTGTAGTGTCTGAAACCTGTGATTTGGGATGGGTTATTTGATATTTTGGACTTTTCTGAGCTAGGTTTCTTAGTCTTTTGTTGGTATGTGTTAACTGAAACTTATGATTTGGGATGTGTAGTTTGCTATTTTGGACTTTTCTGAGCTAGGTTTCTTAGCCTTTCGTAGGTGTGTGTTGACTAAAACTTATGATTTGGGATATGTAAATTACTATTTCGGGCTTTTCTTAGCTAGATTTCCTAGTCTTTCTTAGGTGTGTATTGTCTGAAACCTAAGATTTGGGATGGGTGGTTTGCTATTTTGGACTTTTCTTTCCTAGATTTCTTAGCCTTTCGTAGGTGTGTGTTGTCTGAAACTTATGATTTGAGATGTGTAGTTTGCTATTTTCGACTTTTCTGAGCTAGGTTTCTTAGTATTTCGTAGGTGTGTGTTGTTTGAAACTTATATTTTGAGATGTGTGGTTTACTATTTTGGATTTTTCTGAGCTAGGTTTCTTAGTATTTCATAGGTGTGTGTTGTCTGAAACTTATGATTTGGGATGCTATTTTGGACTTTTCAGAACTAGGTTTCATAGTCCCTCATAGGTGTGTGTTGTTTGAAACTTGTAATTGGGGATCTTTAGTTTGCTATTTCCGGCTTTTCCGAGCTAGGTTTCTTAGCCTTTTGTAGTTGTGTGTTGTCTGAAACCTAGGATTTGGGATGCTATTTTGGGCTTTTCAGAGCTACGTTTCTTAGTCTCTCGTATGTGTGTATGATATTTGTAACTTATAATTTGAGATGTGTGGTTTGCTATTTTGGACTTTTCTGAGCTATCTTTCTTAGCCTTTCGTAGGTGTGTGTTGGTTAAAACTTAAAATTTAGGATATGTAAATTACTATTTCGGGCTTTTCTTAGCTAGATTTCTTAGTATTTCGTAGGTGTGTGTTGTCTGAAATCGATGATTTGAGATGTATGGTTTACTATTTTGGACTTTTTTGAGCTAGGTTTCTTAGTCTTTCGTAGGTGTGTGTTGTCTCAAACATATGATTTGGGATGTGTGGTTTGCTATTTCCTGCTTTTCTGAGCTAGGTTTCTTAGACTTTCATAGGTGTGTGTTGACTGAAACTTATGATTTGGGATGTGTGGTTTACTATTTCCTGCTTTTCTGAGCTAGGTTTCTTCATCTTTCGTAGGTGTGTGTTGTATAAAACTTATGATTTGGGATATGTAAATTACTATTTCGGGCTTTTCTTAGCTAGATTTCTTAGTATTTCGTAGGTGTGTGTTGTCTGAAACCGATGATTTGAGATGTATGGTTTACTATTTTGGACTTTTTTGAGCTAGGCTTCTTAGTCTTTCGTACGTGTATGTTGTCTGAAACCTATGATTTGGGATGTGAGGTTTGTTATTTCCTCGTTTTTCCGAGCTAGGTTTCTGAGTATTTCGTAGGTGTGTGTTGTCTGAAACTCATGATTTGAGATGTGTGGTTTACTATATTGGACTTTTCTGAGCTATGATTCTTAGTCTTCCGTTGGTGTGTGTTGTCTGAAACCTATAATTTGGAATCTTTAGTTTACTATTTCCTGCTTTTCTGAGCTTTGTTTCTTAGCCTTTCGTAGGTGTGTGTTGTATGAAACTTATGATTTGGGATATGTAGATTGCTATTTTGGGCTTTTCTGAGCTAGATTTCTTAGTCTTTCGTAGGTGTGTGTTGTGTGAAACTTATGATTTGGGATATGTAAATTGCTATTTCGGGCTTTTCTGAGCTAGTTTTCTTAGCCGTTCGTAGGTGTGTGTTGTATGAAACTTATGATTTGGGATATGTAGATTGCTATTTTGGGCTTTTCTGAGCTAGATTTCTTAGTCTTTCGTAGGTGTGTGTTGTGTGAAACTTATGATTTGGGATATGTAAATTGCTATTTTGGACCTTTCTGAGCTAGATTTTTTAGCCTTTCGTAGGTGTGTGTTGACTAAAACTTATGATTTGGGATGTGTAGTTTGCGATTTTTGACTTTTCTGAGCTAGGTGTCTTAGTATTTCGTAGATGTGTGTTGTCTGAAACCTATAATTTGAGTTGTATGGTTTACTATTTTGGACTTTTCTGAGCTAGGTTTCTTAGTATTTCATAGGTGTGTGGTGTCTGAAACTTATGATTTGGGAGGTGATTTTGGTCTTTTCAGAGCTATGTTTCTTAGTCTCTCATAGGTGTATGCTGTCTGAAACTTCTGATTTGGGATCTCCTGTTTGCTATTTCCTGCTTTTCCGAGCTAGGTTTTTTAGCCTTTTGTAGGTGTGTGTTGTCTGAAACTTAGGGTTTGGGATGGGTGGTTTGCTATTTTGGACTTTTCTGAGCTAGATTTTTTAGCCTTTCGAAGGTGTGTGTTGACTGAATTGTATGATTTGGGATGTGTAGTTTGCTATTTTTGACTTTTCTGAGCTACGTTTCCTAGTATTTCGTAGGTGTGTGTTGTCCGTAACCTACATTTCGAGGTGTGGGGTTTACTCTTTTGGATTTTTCTGAGCAAGGTTTCTTAGTATTTCATAGGTGTGTTGTCTAAAACTTATGACTTGGGATGCTATTTTCGGCTTTTCAGAGCTAGGTTTCATAGTCCCTCATAGGTGTGTATTGTCTGAACCTTGTGATTTGGGATCTTTAGTTTGCTATTTCCGGCTTTTCTGAGCTAGGTTTCTTAGCCTTTTGTAGGTGTGTGTTGTCTGAAACCTAGGATTTGGGATGCTATTTTGGGCTTTTCAGAGCTAGGTTTCTTAGTATCTCATATGTGTGTGATATTTAAAACCAATAATTTGAGATGGTTGGTTTGCTATTTTGGACTTTTTTGGGATATGTTTCTTAGCCTTTTGTAGGTTCTTGTTGACTGAACCTTATGGTTTGGGATATGTAAATTACTATTTCGGGCTTTCCTGAGCTAGATTTCTTAGTCTTTAGTAGGTGTGTGTTGTCTGAAACCGATGATTTGTTATGTGTGGTTTACTAATTTGGTCTTTTCTGAGCTAGGTTTCTTAGTCTTTCGTAGGTGTGTGTTTTCTAAAACATATGAGTTGGGATGTGTTGTTTGTTGTTTCCTGCTTTTCTGTGCTAGGTTTCTTAGCCTTTCGTAGGTGTGTGTTGACTAAAACTTATGATTTGGGATGTGTGGTTTACTATTTCCTGCTTTTCTGAGCTAGGTTTTTTCGCCTTTCGTAGGTGTGTGTTGTATGAAACTTATGATTTGGGATATGTAAATTACTATTTCGGGCTATTCCGAGCTAGATTTCTTAGTATTCTTTAGGTGTGTGTTGTCTGAAACTGATGATTTGAGATGTCTGGTTTACTACTTTGGACTTTTCTGAGCTAGGCTTCTTAGTCTTTCGTAGGTGAGTGTTGTCTGTAACATTTGATTTGGGATGTGTGGTTTGCTATTTCTTACTTTTCTGAGCTAGGTTTCTGAGCCTTTATTAAGTGTGTGTTGACTGAAACTTATGATTTGGGATGTTTAGTTTGCTATTTTGACTTTTCTGAGCTTGGTTTCTTAGTATTTCATAGGTGTGTGTTGTCTGAAACTTATGATTTTAGATGTGTGGTTTACTATATTGGACTTTTCTGAGCTTTGTTTCTTAGTCTTCCGTTGGTGATTGTTGTCTGAAACCTATGATTTGGAATCTTTAGTTTACTATTTCCTGCTTTTCTGAGCTTTGCTTCTTAGCTTTTCGTAGGTGTGTGTTGTATGATACTTATGATTTGGGATATATACATTGCTATTTCGGGCTTTTCTGAGCTAGGTTTTTTAGCCTTTCGTAGGTGTGTGTTGTCTGAAACTTATGGTTTTGGATGGGTGGTTTGCTACTTTGGACTTTTCTGAGCAAGATTTTTTAGTCTGTCATAGGTATGTGCTGCGCGAAACATCGGATTTGGGATGTATGATTTGATATTTTTGACTTTACTGAGCTAGGTTTCTTAGCCTTTCGTAGGTGTGTGTTGACTAAAACTTATGATTTGGGATGTGTAGTTTGTGATTTTTGACTTTTCTGAGCTAGGTTTCTTAGTATTTCGTAGATGTGTGTTGTCTGAAACCTATAAGTTGAGACGTGTGGTTTTCTATTTTGGACATTTCTGAGCTAGGTTTCTTAGTACTTCATAGGTGTGTGGTGTCTGAAACTTATGATTTGGGATGCAATTGTGGGCTTTTCATAGCTAGGTTTTTTAGTCTCTCATAGGTGTATGCTGTCTAAAACTTGAGATTTGGGATCTCTTATTTGCTATTTCCTGCTTTTCTGAGCTAGGTTTCTTAGCCTTCTGTAGGTGTGTGTTGTCTGAAAATTATGATTTGGTATGCTATTTGGGGATTTTTAGAGCTAGGTTTCTTAGTCTCTCAAAGGTGTGTGTTGTCTGAAACTTATGGTTTGGGATGTGTGGTTTGCTATTTTGGACTTTTCTGAGCTAGGTTTCATAGCCTTTCATAGGTGTATGTTGTATAAAGCTTATGATCTAGGATATGTAAATTACTATTTCGGGCTTTTCTGAGCTAGATTTCTTAGTATTTTGTAGGTGTGTGTTGTCAGAAACCAATGATTTGAGATGTTTGGCTTACTATTTTTGACTTTTCTGAGGTAGGTTTTTTAGCCTTTCGTAGGTGTGTGTTGACTGAAACTTATGATTTGAGATGTCTGGTTTACTATTTTGGACTTTTCTGAGCTAGGATTCTTAGTCTTTCGTATGTGTGTGTTGTCAGAAACCAATGATTTGAGATGTATGGTTTACTATTTTTGACTTTTCTGAGGTAGGTTTTTTAGCCTTTCGTAGGTGTGTGTTGACAGAAACTTATGATTTGAGATGTGTAGTTTGATATTTTTGACTTTTCTGAGCTATGTTTCTTAGTCTTTCGTAGGTATGTGTTGTCTGAAACTTATGATTTGAGATGTGTGGTTTATTATATTGGACTTTTCTGAGCTATGTTTCTTAGTTTTCCGTTGGTGTGTGTTGTCTGAAACCTATGATTTGGAATGTTTAGTTTGCTATTTTCTGCTTTTTTGAGCTAGGTTTCTTAGCCTTTTGTAGGTGTATGTTGTATGAAACTTATGAATTGGGATATATAGATTGCTATTTTGGGCTTTTCTGAGGTAGATTTCTTAGTCTTTCGTAGGTGTATGTTGTGTGAAACTTATGATTTTGGATGAGTGGTTTGCTATTTTGGACTTTTCTGAGCTAGATTTCTTAGTCTTTCTTAGGTGTTTGTTGTCTGAAACCTATGATTTGGGATGGGTGGTTTGCTATTTTGGACATTTCTGAGCTAGATTTCTTAATCTTTCGTAGGTATGTATTGTCTGAAACCTATGATTTGGGATGTGTGGTTTAATATTTCATGAGCTAGTTTTCTTAGCCTTTTGTAGGTGTTTGGTGTCTGAAACCAATGATTTGAGATGTTTGGTATACTATTTTGGACTTTTCTGAGGTAAGTTTCTTAGCCTTTCGTAGGTGTTTGTTGACTGAAACTTATGATTTGGGATGTGTAGTTTGCTATTTTTGACTTTTCTGAGCTAGGTTTCTTAGTATTTCGAAGATGTGTGTTGTCTGAAACCTATAAGTTGAGACGTGTGGTTTTCTATTTTGGACATTTCTGAGCTAGGTTTCTTAGTATTTCATAGGTGTGTGGTGTCTGAAACTTATGATTTGGGATGCAATTTTGGGCTTTTCATAGCTAGGTTTCTTAGTCTCTCATAGGTGTATGCTGTCTAAAACTTGAGATTTAGGATCTCTTATTTGCTATTTCCTGCTTTTCTGAGCTAGGTTCCTTAGCCTTCTGTAGGTGTGTGTTGTCTGAAAATTATGATTTGGGATGCTATTTGGGGATTTTTAGAGCTAGGTTTCTTAGTCTCTCAAAGGTGTGTGTTGTCTGAAACTTATGGATTGGGATGTGTGGTTTGCTATTTTGGACTTTTCTGAGCTAGGTTTCATAGCCTTTCGTAGGTGTATGTTGTATAAAGCTTATGATCTAGGATATGTAAATTACTATTTCGGGCTTTTCTGAGCTAGATTTCTTAGTATTTTGTAGGTGTGTGTTGTCAGAAACCAATGATTTGAGATGTTTGGTTTACTATTTTTGACTTTTCTTAGGTAGGTTTTTTAGCCTTTCGTAGGTGTGTGTTGACTGAAACTTATGATTTGAGATGTCTGGTTTACTATTTTGGACTTTTCTGAGCTAGGCTTCTTAGTCTTTCGTATGTGTGTGTTGTCAGAAACCAATGATTTGAGATGTATGGTTTACTATTTTGGACTTTTCTGAGGTAGGTTTTTTAGCCTTTCGTAGGTGTGTGTTGACTGAAACTTATGATTTGAGATGTGTAGTTTGATATTTTTGACTTTTCTGAGCTATGTTTCTTAGTCTTTCGTAGGTATGTGTTGTCTGAAACTTATGATTTGAGATGTGTGGTTTATTATATTGGACTTTTCTGAGCTATGTTTCTTAGTTTTCCGTTGGTGTGTGTTGTCTGAAACCTATGATTTGGAATCTTTAGTTTACTATTTTCTGCTTATCTGAGCTATGTTTCATAGCCTTTCGAAGGTCTATGTTGTATGAAACTTATGATTTGGGATATGTACATTGCTATTTCGGGCTTTTCAGATCTAGGTTTCTTAGTCTCTCATATGTGTGTGATATCTGTAACCAATGATTTGAGATGGGTGGTTTGCTATTTTGGACTTTTCTGAGCTAGATTTCTTAGCCTTTCGTAGGTGTTTGTTGTCTGATATCTATGATTTGGGATGGGTGGTTTGCTATTTTGGACATTTCTGAGCTAGATTTCTTAATCTTTCGTAGGTATGTATTGTCTGAAACCTATGATTTGGGATGTGTGGTTTAATATTTCCTGAGCTAGTTTTCTTAGCCTTTTGTAGGTGTTTGGTGTCTGAAACCAATGATTTGAGATGTTTGGTTTACTATTTTGGACTTTTCTGAGGTAGGTTTCTTAGCCTTTCGTAGGTGTTTGTTGACTGAAACTTATGATTTGGGATGTGTAGTTTGCTATTTTCGACTTTTCTGAGCTAGGTTTCTTAGTATTTTTAGGTGTGTGTTGTCTGAAACTTATGATTTGAGATGTGTGGTTTACTATTTTGGACTTTTCTGAGCTATGTTGCTTAGTCTTCCGTTGGTGTGTGTTGTCTGAAACCAATGATTTTGAATCTTTAGTTTGCTATTTCCTGCTTTTCTGAGTTAAGTTTCTTAACCTTTCGTAGGTGTTTGTTCTATGAAACTTATGATTTGGGATATGTACATTGTTATTTCGGGCTTTTCTGAGCTAGGTTTTTTAGCCTTTCGTAGGTGTGTGTTGTCTGAAACTTATGGTTTTGGATGGGTGGTTTGCTATTTTGGACTTTTCTGAGCTAGATTTCTTAGTCTTTCTTAGGTGTTTGTTGTCTGAAACCTATGATTTGGGATGGGTGGTTTGCTATTTTGGACTTTTCTGAGCTAGATTTCTTAGCCTTTCGTAGGTATGTGTTGACTAAAACTTATGATTTGGGATGTGTAGTTTGTGATTTTTGACTTTTCTGAGCTAGGTTTCTTAGTATTTCGTAGGTGTGTGTTATTTGTGGTGTGTGGTTTACTATTTTGGAATTTTCTGAGCTAGGTTTCTTAGTATTTCAGGTTTCTTAGTCTCTCATAGGTGTATGCTGTTTGAAACATGTGATTTGGGATCTTTAGTTTGCTATTTCCTGCTTTTCTGAGCTAGGTTTCTTAGCCTTTTGTAGGTGTGTGTTGTCTGAAACCTATGATTTGGGATGCTATTTTGGGCTTTTCAGAGCTAGGTTTCTTAGTCTCTCATAGGTGTGTGTTGTCTGAAACTTATGGTTTGGGATGTGTGGTTTGCTATTTTGGACTTTTCTGAGCTAAGTTTCTTAGCCTTTCTTAGGTGTGTGTTGACTAAAACTTATGATTTGAGATGCGTAGTTTGCGATTTTCGACTTTTCTGAGCTAGGTTTCCTAGTATTTCGTAGGTGTGTGTTGTCTGAAACCTATAATTTGAGATGTGTGATTTAGTATTTTGGACTTTTCCTAGCTAGGTTTCTTAGTCTATCATAGGTGTGTGTTGTCTGAAACTTATGATTTTGGATGCAATTTTGGGCTTTTCAGAGCTAGGTTTCTTAGTCTCTCATAGGTGTAAGCTGTCTGAAACATGTGATTTGGGATCTTTAGTTTGCTATTTCCTGCTTTTCTGTGTCAGGTTTCTTAGCCTTTTGTAGGTGTGTGTTGTCTGAAACCTATGATTTGGGATGCTATTTTGGGCTTTTCAGAGCTAGGTTTCTTAGTCTCTCATAGGAGTGTGTTGTATAAAGCTTATGATCTGGGATATGTTAATTACCATTTCGGGCTTTTCTGAACTAGATTTCTTAGTATTTCGTAGGTGTGTGTTGTCTGAAACCGATGATTTGAGATGTCTGGTTTACTATTTTAGAGTTTTCTGAGCTAGGCTCCTTAGTCTTTCGTATGTGTTTGTTGTCTGAAACCAATGATTTGAGATGTGTAGTTTGCTATTTTTGACTTTTTTGAGCTAGGTTTCTTAGTCTTTCGTAGGTGTTTGTTGACTGAAACTTATGATTTGAGATGTGTGGTTTATTATATTGGACTTTTCTGAGCTATGTTTCTTAGTCTTCCGTTGGTGTGTGTTGTCTGAAACTTATGATTTGGGATGTTTAGTTTGCTATTTCCTGCTTTTTTGAGCTAGGTTTCTTAGCCTTTCGTAGGTGTGTGTTGTATGAAACTTATGAATTGGGATATGTACATTGCTATTTAGGGCTTTTCTGAGCTAGATTTCTTAGTCTTTCTTAGGTGTTTGTTGTCTGAAACTTATGATTTGAGATATGTAGTTTGCGATTTTCGACTTTTCTGAGCTAGGTTTCCTAGTATTTCGTAGGTGTGTGTTGTCTGAAACCTATAATTTGAGATGTGTGGTTTACTATTTTGGACTTTTCAGAGCTAGGTTTCTTAGTCTATCATAGGTGTGTGTTGTCTGAAACTTGTGATTTGGGATCTTTAGTTTGCTATTTCCTGCTTTTCTGAGCTAGGTTTCTTAGCCTTTTCTAGGTGTGTGTTGTCTGAAACCTATTATTTGGGATGCTATTTTGGGCTTTTCAGAGCTACGTTTCTTAGTCTCTCATAGGTGTGTGTTGTCTGAAACTTATGATTTGGGATTTGTGGTTTGCTATTTTGGACTTTTCTGAGCTAGGTTTCTTAGCCTTTCGTAGGTGTGTGTTGTGTAAAACTTATGATTTAGGATATGTAAAGTACTATTTTGGGCTTATCTGAGCTAGATTTCTTAGTATTTCGTAGGTGTGTGTTGTCTTAAACCGATGATTTGAGATGTCTGGTTTACTATTTTGGACAATTCTGAGCTAGGTTTCTTAGTCTTTCGTAGGTATGTATTGTCTGAAACCTATGATTTGGGATGTGTGGTTTAATATTTCCTGAGCTAGTTTTCTTAGCCTTTTGTAGGTGTTTGGTGTCTGAAACCAATGATTTGAGATGTTTGGTATACTATTTTGGACTTTTCTGAGGTAGGTTTCTTAGCCTTTCGTAGGTGTGTGTTGACTGAAATTTATGATTTGGGATGTGTAGTTTGCTATTTTCGACTTTTCTGAGCTAGGTTTCTTAGTATTTTTAGGTGTGTGTTGTCTGAAACTTATGATTTGAGATGTGTGGTTTACTATTTTGGACTTTTCTGAGCTATGTTTCTTAGTCATCCATTGGTGTGTATTGTCTGAAACCTATGATTTGGGATCTTTAGCTTGCTATTTCCTGCCTTTCTGAGCTATGTTTCTTAGCCTTTCGTAGGTGTTTGTTGTATAAAACTTATGATTTGGGATATGCAAATTGGTATTTCGGGCTTTTCTGAGCTAGGTTTCAAAGTATTTCGTAGGTGCTTGTTGTCTGAAACTTATGATTTGAGATGTGTGGTTTACTATTTTGGACTTTTCTGAACAAGGTATCTTAGTCTTTCGTTGGTGTGTGTTGTCTGAAACCTATATTTGGGATGTGTAGCTTGCTATTTCCTGCCTTTCTGAGCTAGGTTTTTTAGCCTTTCGTTGGTGTGTGTTGTATGAAACTTTTGATTTGGGATGTGTACATTGCTATTTTGGGCTTTTCTGAGCTAGGTTTCTTTGTCTTTCGTAGGTGTGTGTTGTCTGAATTTATTCAATCTGATACTTATATATAGTCAATTTTATCCGTTGTATCTGCCAAAAATTTTTGAGAAAAAAATTCAGCTCATCTCTCTCGACTTTGGTAATGGTTCTGTTAAAGTATCTCATTTTCTAATATATCCTCTATGAGTCTGCTAGTAGTATATTTATCTCTGAAAATTCTCTTTCTTACATCTCTGACTTTTTTAATAGATATTCTAAACGTCTGACGTTCTAGCATACTCTAAAAATAAAGATCATGTAACAAAGTAATGTATAATATATTTTTAATGAAATAATGACCTATAGAATATTACTATAAAAAATATGTTTCAAATATTATTATACATTATTAATATCATTGAACAACTTTGGACATTTTGAATCTCTTCCATACAATAATTTATCATGTTCTCTCTTGATACTATAGTTATTCTCTTCTCTTAGTTCATAACCAGTAGAATAATCATTCATCCATTTTGAGTCATATACAATTTTTACTGGGGTGTCAACTACACGTTCAATCTGCATTTCATCTTTGGTACTATTGGGCTCATTGACTATATGATCCATAGCAGTAATAACGTTCGCTCTTGCTTCATTGTCCATCAAGTCGTCTTTATATTCATTGATGATATTGTGTGCCAATGCCCTTTTTATTTTGCTAGCAATTTCACTGTCTATCCTCACATTGTGTTTACACAGGTAACAGTTCTGGCCCGTAGACATGATAGGATTTATTAAATTATTGCGGCAGTTGGCTTTTATTTTCCCCTTTGCATTCATTTGAATACTAATACCAGAACGAGGGGAATAAGATGTATCAGTAGATAATGTGTTAGTAGAACCATGAGCAAGGAGATGCCCCTCTTCATCAACAATTATTTTTATGTTGGCATTCTCTTTGAGTGCAATCGTCTCTGGTAATGATACTCTTGCATATCCACCATTTGTACAATGGAAATTCTTGGGTACTCCAAAGAATTCTAAACTCTCACTGTCATGACAACGCACGCATACATTTGCAATAGTGCTACCACTTGTACTTGTTTCACAGTTCAAATACATCTCCTTGTCAGCATTCAAGACAACAATGACTTTATCATGTGCATACACTTTCCTCGAATCATCATTTTCACTTTTTAAACAAAAATATGATGCAGATGTCAATCCTTCCAATGTAGAAAAATTACTGATTTAATACATGCAATAACGTATGTAGTGTCGATAACTGGGCTTAGAGTACCAGTGGGAAAGCCACGTCGTGTTTATGAGTAAGTATAGAGAAGGATTGGTACAGCCGCTTGTATATTTCATGTCATTTTAAGATATGTAAAAAAAGTTGAATAATTTCTAAGTCTTAAAAATTTCACTCCTTACAACACTGTTCAAATGGTACTTGTTTATTATACTGAACACAGTCGAGAACCGCCCAATGAAAAATAATATGTATCAATTAATAGGAGTTAGCATTCCCTGAGATGCTTTACCATTTTCGTTTCTACTTTCAAATTTATCTTGTCTCATGGAGAAATTGTCTCAATCAGTTATCTTACCTTATCTGATGATGATACCTTGTTATCACAGTATTCCATCCGGTGAATTGTGATGTCAGAGAAACTTTACGTAAATCCATTTACCTAGAATTAGATGTCAATGATCTTGTCCCGTTAGTAGATCAATAACATTGTCTTTGTGGTTAGGTCCAGTTAGACTGATTATGGATGGCAGCAGTAAAGGTAAAAGGTAAAGGATGCGGCACTAGACCCTTAAGGTCCAAACCGGCGGTGCTGATCTCCGTTTCGTGGCCCTTCAGCCAGGAAGTGCAATGGGGGGCTGGGGGCCTGCCAACCTATGCTTTCGCAAACCCTTTCTGTTTACCTTCCCCAGATTTCTCCAGGTACCCATTGAGAGCTGGGTTGACTCTGGCTAAGCTTACAGGGTCAAACCACTGACCCGCGGCCCAAACTAAGAAACTGACTACACCAGGGATCAAACCCGACTTCTCGGATTCTCAGCCCCGCGCGCGTCCACTTAGCCAGAACGGCTTCTGATGGCAGCAGTGGGGTCCCATAGCACCTCCTGTCCCATTTCTACTCACCTAGCAGTCATTTTCAATGGGCGCCTTGACAATATATGCAATTTTTAGGCATTATTTTTGCTTATAAAAAGATAAAATATAAACAATAAAATGAATAATTTAAGAAAATATAGGGGGGGGTGGACTTCAAGCATGTATTTCCAGAGTAAGGTTGATATTAGAGCTAAAGTTTTAAGCAATAAAATACACAATGAGAATACAATATATATAGCTTAATTCCATATTTTATCGATTTTTCTTGATATTAAATTCACCCAGCTTCAAATACATGACACATTTCAGAAGCAAACGCACCTCATACGATATTGTCGCCTCCGAAACAACTCGATCTGGAGAAGGCCCTATAGTTGGGAGAGGGGAGGGGAGGCGTTTGTGGGGGGAGGAGGGCCATTTTTATACAGTTTATTTTCTGTTATAGAATATAAGAAAAGCTACTTTGCTCTTGAAAAAAATTGTCCTTCTTTTGCCTCCTTGCTCATTAAGTGGTCTTAAGAAAAAATGTAACTGTATATGTTATTGGATCTAACGACTAAGAGCCTAGGGGTGATAAATGTGTCGTCTATGTTATATCCAGATTTACTCTGGCTGAGTTTGCTTACTTGCTGTTAATGGGATTAGGCTTACCTCATTAGGCCTACTTTGAGGTTATTTTCATGTTGATGTCTACCCTCTAAAGATAAATTTTTAGTTAAGTAGTATTTGAGAGATCTTCATCACTTCCTAGTATAGGTTTTTCTCTCTGGGGATGTTCACCAGCGCCATTTTTTTTCTCAGGTAGACTGTATCCCTGTCTATATTGCCAATTTCATATAGCACCATCTTTGTTCCCATATCATTAAGGTGCATCTGATTTTTTTTACTGGGAAAAAGCAGAAAAAGAGAGGGATGAGGCAAGTGCCGAATTAAATCCGTCGATATTCAATTACTCGCAAATTGCAGGGAATAGATGTGGGGGTCCTTACACTTCTGTTGTTCTTGGGTGATTTCTGTATTCTCTGAAGACTATTTGCTCCACCCCCGACCATTCTAATTGCAATATCGCTCTGTGATTTTGCAATTGAATTGGACCGCCCACTGATTTTTCTTACTGCGTCAGAAGCCATTTCATTCCGAAAGGGAAATGAGTAGTTTCAAGCCAGACTTGGGTTTTAGCCCCGTTTTGAACTTTGTCTTCCAAGCAATCAAAGCGGGTAATAATCATGATGAAATCGTGGCGAAGACAGTACAGTATTTCAAAGCTGGTATACTGACCAACACAAAGAATGAATTATGGCACTTAGCAGTGTAAGGTTGCCCCTACTATCAGGGCTAATAAATTTGGTAGCGTGTTACCAACTGAGGCTTGGGTAAGAAATCGGTACTCAGAATTCAGTGACAACTGATTTTTATTACAAAAGAAGATAAAAAGAAAAATATTCTAATTCTGATTATGTTGAATATTTCTAAACCTCTTCTAGGTCTAATGTCTATGGTCTACTTATCTAATTCACCAATGTTTACCGAAAAGAAAAGATTAATTTAATTCTAGGCTATCGAATGTTTCAACTTAAAAGAGTTACACTTGAATAGCTAGTCAAGGCTTGAGTTCTGGGTTATTAAAAATCCTTTAGTTCAAATTATTGTTTCTCGGCTGATCCAAACTAAGAATAACCGTACTTGATTTGTTCTAATATATTACGTTAAAACAAATCAAGAAATCCTCTTATTATTTCTTGAAAAGGGCTTTCTGTTCCTTGAACCTTTAGTAAGCTTTAACTTTAGCAGGGAAAACTCTAAATTGGATATATCTGGACATAAACGGTCTGGAAATTCTTAAATTGAAAATATTATTCCCTTTTCCCTTAACTTATCTGTATAAACATCGAGGTCACCTTTGTATAAACATGCAGTACGGGTTTAACGAAATGAAAGAATGATTAAAAAGGGAACAGTGTTCTCCTTCGTATAAACGTCTTAAGATTGCACAACGGGAGGGGGGAGTAATGGTGTTGTCCGATAATTCCAATTTTCTGATATAAGGTCTTTAGAAAGTCAAGCTCAGTTCCAAGGAACTTTAGGCTGAAAAAGGGGAACACAATGGGCTCTTTTAACGTTGACTTCTGGGTTAAGGTTCCTTTCCCCTTTGAACCCTCAGTTATTCGAAGCTTAAATTTCTGGGAAGAAATTTAATTTAGCTTATTATAACCTTAAAATGCTGTTTTGTCCAATTGGCTTAAGTCTTAGCTAAGTGGAAATACTACCGAATTATAAACCCAAAATCACCGAATTATAGTAAAAATATTAAATTTCAGCATTAGTTGTTATTAATATCTCCAATATACGTGTTAAGGTTATCTCTAATTGACCATAATCTTTTGGAGGTTTTCCTCTTATTTTAATTTTATCTTCAAACTTTTATCTCCAAGGGGAATTGATACAGACAGTGGTAGCCTACCTTAATTACAAAGTAAAAAGCTTACTCGCTGTTAGTTCCAAAAAAGACTACCCTCTTTTTGTTCCTGAATCCCTATTTTGAACTTTGTCTTATTTTGTCATTCTTGTCTCTCATTGGCCAGAGACCGGTTTTGATATAATCCTAATAATAATTCTTTTGTTCAAAAAGTTAGTTTCCGCTTTCTCTATTAAAACCCTGTTTTGTCATTTGATTCAAATCGCGTAATATGTCTTGTCGTTGACCTCTTGAGTTTGAAGCTATCCGGTCTTGTATTTGCATTTGATGGCCCTTGTTGGATCAAGGGTATTTTGATTCAAATCTAATGTTGTTTGTTTTCCTTACAAAAAGAAAATTAATACTTCGTTACTTTTATCATTGCTCAAAAGTCATACTTTGCTATTTTTACAATTTAGTCAGGTTATGATGGCCTTCTCACCTTCTCACAGCAGATAGGTCTACTCGTTCTACAGATCGTGCTAAGCACCAGGACATAGTTGCTAATCGGATAAGAGGCATTTGGGCTTGTGACATGAAGAATATAGTCCTCCCAAAGTTTGTAATCTTTGAGCCTGACAAGGTGCCCTTTCTCTCAGGGGAGGTTACAGCCACACCGACTCTCTAGGTTAATGAGCTTCATTCTTCAGTGGACGATCTAATTGACCACCTGGATTTCTTCAGATTAGGACAGAATAAGGCTAGTAGGACTGCACGTCGCACAAAACAGTATTTTGAGGGCCTCGCCGGTGATTTTTGTACCCATTTAGTGAAGCTGAGGCCTCTTAGCAAAGGATGGTGTGTGATACTTGGTGACGAAGATGAATTTTAGTTTTTTGCAGAGGTGCTAAACAGTGCTAAAGACACTGATGCTCGACTGAAGACCCCTGCTCATTGTGGTATTATAAGATTTGTTTCTGATGAGGTCTAGCCGAACGATCACTGTTAAGTCATTAAGAATTGCGTGAAAATCGAGAGTATTCCACAAACTCGCTTACGCAGGTTTGTCTTTGACATCAAGGAGAATTTACACACAACAGTAAACAACCCTGTAATTCTGGGCTGTGAGCGCTTCCGTATAGACATGTATCGGCATTGCGGATTAGGTGTTATCAGTGCCAAAAGTACGGTGACGCTGCTAACGACTGCGAAAACACTATTCGCTGTTCCTGTTGCAAGCAGCTCTCTGTAAGCAGACAGACAATACGTGCTACAGTTATAAGTGCCCCGTAGCCAGAAAGCTCATGATGAAACCAGGACCAACTCTGAGCTAAAATTGGCTTCGTGGAATTTGAAAGGTGTTGTAATCAACAAATCACCACTGATTGAAATCTTGATGTCTTGCAACGATATTTTGTGTCTACAATAACATTTCCTATCAGCTGATTTGCTTTCCCTGTTAAAATTAAATAATAAAAATCGTCTTTTCGTGGTACCAGCTGAATATTTGGGCAGAGGAAGACCTTCCGATGGACTGGCGGTACTAATCAGTTTTCGCCTTTTGGCATCATTATTTGTCAAAAACGAGTGTTTTCTTGATATAAAAGCTGCAAATCTGATAGTATATTGCTGCTACTTAACAATTGATTACAAGAACTTGGCTTTTGAAGGAAAAGTTCTCCCGTGCAACAATAAAGCTTGCTAAACCTTTGCTGCAGTGTGCCTATGCATCTCATCGTGTTATCTTCGCTGGGGACGTGAACTGCGACATCTCAGTGCCAGCTTAGTCGAGATCTCAAATACTTCTGTCTGCTCTGTTCAATCTGAATATTGTCCCAAATAACCATTCGTATATGTATATCCATAACTAAGGAGTGACAAGTTCAACTGATTTCACGCTCTGCTCGAACGGCGTGACTTTAAATGGCTCAAGCCATGTTGACTTTAGCATATCGGAATCGGATCATTCACCGATCTTCAAATGCTTTGTTACTGATATTATTGCTCTTAACCAAATTAAGATCCCTTTTTAACTGCTGCAACAACTGTCAGAACTCACCGAGCGGGAAAAAAATTATATTCAACGTTTACTTTAGTGAAATCATATATGCATTGCGTTGTGCTTAACGTTGTGCCTTTCCTGTACGTAAAGTTTTACCGGGTTCAGAAATACCTTGCTAGTCAATAAATCTCCCTTTAAAGCAAAGTTGCTAATCTTCAAATGTTTGGCACTGAATATGGAATGATTGCAACCGGCCGAAATCTAGTATTGTAAATGACATATAGATACGTACCAAACGTTGTTTTGCTTGCCAATCACAAGGCTGAGATTATAGACTATTGGAGCAAGCATATCGCAATTAACCCAAATTAACTCTTGAGATTCATCGGGGGAAAAAGTCAAAAGATGTTCCTTCAGAGCTTCCATGTGAAAGTGACTGGATCAGCTATTTCACCAGCGAATTTTCTCTACCTGATCTAGTGTTAGAAACCCACTATGAATCACTACTAGTGGATAGTCTATTTGACACTGAATCAGATATTGGTTTCGTAGTTATGGCTTCTTATATTTATAGTGCTATCATTCGCCTTCGAAAAAAGTTCTCGCGTGGTTATGATCAATTGTGTGGTTTTCATTTATTAAACGCAGGTGATTAGCTGCTGCAGTATCTACATTTGTTCTACCAATTCATTTTTATTTCTGGTATTGTCTCTAATTCTTTTCGTGTTGGTACATTGACTCCTGTTCTGAAAAAAGATAAAAATAGCTGGCAATGTTGTTTCTATAGGTCTGAAACTGTTTCTTCTCTTACTAGTTCTCTCTTACTAGTTCTCGTTTCTTCTAGTTACTAGTGAATAAGGACATAAATAAGGCTTATTCAACTCTGGACAAGTAGTTTGGATTTGAGAAAGGCTGTAGTCGGGAACACGTGCACTATATACTTGCTAATGTCCTGATGGACACAGAGAATAGCGGAGTTTCTCTTTCTTGCGGCTCTCAATGTCTCTTGTGCTTTCGACTCTGGTGTGCATTCTCTTTTGTTCTATAGTGTGCAACAGCGAGGTCTCAGTCGTTCAGTTCTGAGGGTATTTAGAAATCTGTATGCGAGATTATTTGTTGTCGCAAAAGTACCTACTCGTCAGGATTACGTAATGTGTTAAGCCGCAATTTGATTTCGGAAAGGAATCCTTTAGGGTGGGATAGCTTCGCCACCATTTTTATGATAATAGTTTGATCGCACCCCAGAAACAGGTTAGAATTTTTTATTTTTAAAAGCTTGGACCTTTCCATACTCAATTACGCTGAAGACATCTTGAATTTAAGTAAAACTGTATTGTCTGTAAGAAGTATTTTTCTATGATCAGTAATGAATATGCCGAAATTCATTTCAAATTTAATACTTCGAAGAGCGATGTCCTTGCTTAAGGCAAATCTTTCGGTGATGTTGGATGCACACAGTTAAGAAATCAGAGTGTTCCGCTATCTGCTTGTATTAGATATGTCGGTATTCTGAGAGGGGATAGTGTAAAAACGACAAATGCTCTCCTTATCTCTCATCTAAGAGATAAACTTAGAAAAACGTTAGGTATGCTAGTTTGCTGTAAAGCTTGCTACTCCAGGCGTATTCTCGCCAGTGTGTACAAAGCTTCTGTGACGTCTCATGTCTTCGCATTGAAATCAATTTTGGAATATGTTTACGGCTAATGATAAGAAGACCATTAAGACTGTATATGTTCTTTTCGCGAAATTTCTCTTTTGTATACCCCAATGGGCTAAAAACAGAAGACTAGTGTCAGCCTACGTGTTAACTGAGCCACTAACAGGGGCTGAGCAACATCGCAGTCACTATTCTTCTAATCTTGATATTACTACATCCTGCTATGTGTTAATAGAAATATCTGGATCTATTCTGTGTAGTAAAGTCTTTTCTGTTAGTGTGTTTTCTTTTTTATTCTCTCTCTTTTTCTTTTGTCTTTTCAACTACTCAATTATTTTTGTTGATCTTATTTAATGTGCTCAGTTTTATCATTCATTCCCTAGTCCCCACTAAAAACTGGCTGTCAAAGAGCTAAAATAAACTTTAAGTAATACATTAAACTTAAAATACCATTTTTCTAAGGAATTTTGTAAGTTTCTCGTTAGTGGGTCCAGGGACCGCCAGTCAGCCCTCTCCCCCTAAAATTATTTTATGAGTGCGCCATTGTGTCTGTTTAATTTATAATTTGTTTTAGATGTTGAAGACGCTTTACCAGGTGACATACAGAAGCCCTTTCACTTTCCAAACCATCTTTTGTCATTAAAACATGAAGATGTCTCCTTGCTTAATTTACCTAGCATTTCAGGACCTTGTAAATTTGAATACGACACCCAGGAATCAGAACCCAAATGTTCTAACAATGAAGGTATATCTGAAGCATTGTCTTTATGATGATTGAAATGTATCGGATAATATTCTACTAGATAAAAATAAGACTAAGGGACTGAATCTTAAACTGAAATTTTTGTATCTCAAAATTTTGATTGGATGTCTTTGGGGAAATGATGGGCGTGGGGGGGGCTAAATGCCCTCCAATCCTTTTCAACTATTAAAAAAGGTACTAGCCCTTTGAATTTCCAATCGAATGAGCTTTTTTTGAAGTTTCTAAGACAACACCTTCTATAAAAACCTTATATGCCCCAAGGGCATAACGTAAAACCCTTGCCCTGAGGGTTGTGGGAGAGTGTCTTCCTCAAAAATATATTTTCTATCAGGAAATCAACTACGTTGAACAAAATAGCTATCTCAAAATTTTGATTGGATGTGTTTGGGGGAATGATGGGCGTAAGGGGGGGGGTCTAGCTGCCCTCCAATCCCTTTCGACTATTAAAAAGGGTCCCGCTCCTTCGAATTTCCAATCGAAAGAGCCTGTTTTGATGTTTCTATGACAACGCCTTCTATAAAAACCTTATATGCCCCCAGGGCATAACTTAAAACCCTTGCTGAGGGTTGTGGGGGAGGGTCCTCCTCAAAAACATATTTTCTATTTGGAAATCAAGTACACTGAACAAAATGGCTATCTCGAAATTTTGATTGGATGTGTTTGGGAGAATGATGGGCGTGGGTGGGGGGCTAGTTGCCCCCCAATCACATTCGACTATTAAAAAGGGCACTAAAACTTTCTATTTTCAATGGAATGAGCTCCTATTGAAGTTTCTACGACGACCCCTTCCATATGAAGTGCCCAGCTCTAAAGGAAAAAAATAATAAATAGTATATTGTGCCAACATCGTTCTTCTATGCCCTCAGGGCATAACTGAAAACTCTTTCCCCGAAGGCTGTGGGGGAGAGTCCTCCTCAAAAACATAGTTTTTATCTGGAAATATACTACGCTGAACAAAATAGCTATCTTAAAATTTTGATTGAATGTGTTTGGGGAAAAGATGGGCGTGGGGCGCTAGTTGCCCTCCAATCACTTTTGACTATTAAAAAGGACACTAACCCTTTGAATTTCCAATCGAATGAGCCTTTTTTGAAGTTTGTACGACAACACCTTCTATAAAAAAATTTATATGCCCCCAGGGCATAACTTAAAATTCTTGCCCTGAGGGTTATGGGGGAGTGTCCTCCTCAAAAATATATTTTCTATTTTGAAATCAACTACGCTGAACAAAATGGCTATCTCAAAATTTTGATGGGATGTTTTTGGGGAAATGATGGGCGTTGGGGGGGAGGGGCTAGTTGCCCTCCAATCATTGTCGACTATTAAAAAGGGCATTAGCGCTTTGAATTTCCAATCGAATGAGCCCTTTTTGAAGTTTTTACAACAACGCCGTCTATAAAAACCTTATATGCCCTCAGGGCATAACTTAAAACCCTCCCCCCGAGGGTTGTGGGGGAGTGTCCTCGAAAAAATATTTTCTATGTAGAAATCAATTACGCTAAACAAAATGGCTATCTCAAAATTTTGATTAGATGTGTTTGGGGGAATCATGGGCTTGGGGGAGGGGGGCTAGTTGCCCTCCAATCACTTTCGACTATTCAAAAGAGCACTAGTCCTTCGAATTTCCAATTGAATGAGTCTGTTTTGAAGTTTCTACGACAACGCCTGCTATAAAAACCTTATATTCCCCCAGGGCATAACTTTAAACCCTTTCCCTGAGTTTTGTGGGGGAGGGTCCTCCTCAAAAACATATTTTCTATCTGAAAATCAACTTCGCTGAACAAAATGGCTATCTCAAAATTTTGATTGGATGTGTTTGGGGGAATCATGGGCGTAAGGGGGGGGGGGCTAGTTGCCCTCCAATCACTCTCGACTATTAAAAAGAGTGCTAGCCCTTCAAATTTCCAATCGAATGAGCCTTTTTTTGAAGTTTTCTACGACAAAGCCTTCTATAAAAACCTTATATTCCCCCAGGGAATAACTTAAAACCCTTACTCTGAGGGTTGTGGGGGAGAGCCTTCACATCCAATCAAAATTTTGATTGGATATGTTTGGAGAAATGATGGGCGTGGGTGGGGGGCTAGTTGCCCCCCAATCACCTTCGAGCAATTAAAAAGGGCACTAGAACTCTCAATTTCAAATCGAATGAGCCCCTTTTCAAGTTTCTACGATGACCCCTTCCATATGAAGTGCCCAGGTCTAAAGGAAAAAAAAATAACAAATAGTACATTGTACCAACATCGTTCTTATATGCCCTCAGGATATAACTGAAAACTCTTTCCCTGAGGGCTGTTGGGGAGTTTCCTCCTCAAAAACATAGTTTCTATATGGAAATCAACTACGCTGAACTAAATGGCTATCTCAAAATTTTGATTGGATGTGTTTGGGAGAATGATGGGCTTGGGGGGAGGGGGGCTAGTTGCCCTTCAACCACTTTCGACTATTCAAAAGGGTACTAGCCCTTCGAATTTCCAATCGAATGAGCCTGTTTTGAAGTTTCTACGACAACGCCTTCTATAAAGACCTTATAAACCCCCAGGGAATAACTTAAAACCCTTGCCCTGAGGGTTGTGGGGGAGTGTCCTCCTTAAAAACACATTTTCTATACAGAAATCAACTACGCTGAACAAATTGGCTATCTCAAAATTTTGATTAGATGTGTTTGGGGGAATGATGGCCATAGGTAGGGGGGGGGCTAGTTGCCCCCAATCACTTTTGACTATTAAAAAGGGCACTATAACTGTCAATTTCCAATCGAATGAGCCCCTTTTGAAGTTTCTACGACGACCCCTTCTATATGAAGTGCCCAGCTCTGAAGAAAAAAAATAATAAATAGTACATTGTGCCAACATCGTTCTTATATGCCCTCGGGGCATAACTTAAAACCCGTTCCCCGAGGTTTTGCGGGAGTGTCCTCCTCAAAAACATGGTTTCTATCTGGAAATCAATTACGCTGAACCAAATGGCTATCTCAAAATTTTGATTCGATGTGTTTGGGGAAATGATGGGCTTGGGAAGGGAGGGGGGCTAGTTGCCCTCCAATCACTTTCGACTATTAAAAAGGACACTAGCCCTTTGAATTTCAAATTGAATGAGCCTTTTTTGAAGTTTCTACGACAATACCTTAGATAAAAAACCTTATATGCCCCCAGGGCATAACTTAAAACCCTTGCCCCGAGGGTTGTGGGGGAGTGTCCTCCTCAAAAATATATTTTGTATGTGGAAATCAACTACGCTGAACAAAATGGCTATCTCAAAATTTTTATTGGATTTGTGGGGGGCATGATGGGCGTGGGGGGGGGGGGCTAGTTACCCTCCAATCACTGTCGACTATTAAAAAGGGGACTACCCCTTTGAATTTCCAGTCGAATGAGCTTTTTTTGAAGTTTTCTACGACAACGCCTTCTTTAAAAACCTTATTTGCTCCAAGGGCATAACTTAAAACCCTTGCCCTGAGGGCTGTGGGGGAGTGTCCTCCTCGAAAACATATTTTCTATCTGGAAATCAACTACGCTGAACAAAATGGCTTTTTCAAAATTTTGATTAGAATTTTTGGGGAAATGATAGACGTGGGGAGGGCTAGTTGCCCTCCAATCACTTTCGACCATTAAAAAGGGCACTAGCCCTTTGAATTTCCAATCGAATGAGCCTCTTTTGAAGTTTCTACGACAAAGCCTTCGATAAAAACCTTATATTCTCCCATGGCATAACATACAACCCTTGCCCTGAAGGCTGCGGGGGAGTGTCGTCCCCAAAAATTTATTTTCTATCTGGAAATCAACTACGCTGAAAAAAATGGCTATCTTAAAATTTTGATTGAATGAGTTTTTGGGGAAATCATGGGTGTAGGGGGGGGGGCCTAGTTGCCCTCCAATCACTTTCGACTATTAAAAAGAGTACTAGCCCTTCGAATTTCCAATCGAATGAGCCTGTTTTGAAGTTTCTACGACAAAGCCTTCTATGAAAACCTTATATGCCCCCAGGGAATAACTTAAAACCCTTACTCTGAGGGTTGTGGGGGAGAGTCCTCCTACAAAACATATTTTCTATTTGGAAATTAAGTACGCTGAACAAAATGGCTACCTCAAAATTTTGATCTGGATGTGTTTGGGGAAATGATTGGCGTGGGTGGGGGGCTATTTGCCCCCCAATCACCTTCGACTATTAATAAGGGCACTAGAACTCTCAATTTCCAATCGAATTAGCCCCCTTTTGAAGTTTCTACGACGACCCCTTCCATATGAAGTGCCCAGCTCTAAAGGAAAAAAAGAACAAATAGTATATTGTGCCAACATCGTTCTTATATGCCCTCAGGGCATAACTAAAAACTCTTTCCCCAAGAGCTGTGGGTGAGTGTCCTCGTCAAAAACATAGTTTCTATCTGGAAATCAACTAAGCTGAACAAAATGACTATCTCAAAATTTTGATTGGATATGTTTGGGGAAATGATGGGCGGGGGGCGCTAGTTGCCCTCCAATCACTTTTGACTATTAAAAAGGACAATAGCCCTTTCAATTTCCAATCGAATGAGCCTTTTTTGAAGTTTGTACGATAACACCTTCTATAAAAAAAAACTTATAGGCCCCCAGGGCATAACTTAAAACCCTTGCCCTGAGGGTTGTGGGGGAGTGTCCTCCTCAAAAATATATTTTCTATTTTGAAATCAACTACGCTGAACAAAATGGCTATCTCAAAATTTTGATTGGATGTGTTTGGGGAAATGATGGGCTGGGGCGCTAGTTGCCCTCCAATCACTTTCGACTATTAAAAAGGACTTTAGCCCTTTCAATTTCCCATCGAATGAGCCTTTCTTGAAGTTTGTAGGATAACACCTTCTGTAAAAAAAAACTTATATGCCCCCAGGGCATAACTTAAAACCCTTGCCCTGAGGGTTGTGGGGGAGTGTCTTCCTCAAAAATATATTTTCTATCTGGAAATCAACTACGCTGAACAAAATGGCTATCTCAAAATTTTGATTGAATGTGTTTGGGGAAATGATGGGCGTGGGTGGGGGCTATTTGCCCCCCAATCACCTTCGACTATTAATAAGGGCACTAGAACTCTCAATTTCCAATCGAATGAGCACCCTTTGGAAGGTTCTACGACGACCCCTTCCATATGAAGTGTCCAGCTCTAAAGGAAAAAAAACATAGTATATTGTGCCAACATCGTTCTTATATGCCCTCAGGGCATAACTGAAAACTCTTTCCCCAAGAGCTGTGGGGGAGTGTCTTCCTCAAAAACATAATTTCTATCTGGAAATCAACTACGCTGAACAAAATGGCTATCTCAAAATTTTGATTGGATGTGTTTGGGGAAATGATTGGCGGGGGCACTAGTTGCCCTCCAATCACTTTCGACTATTAAAAAGGACAATAGCCCTTTCAATTTCCAATCGAATGAGCCTTTTTGAAGTTTGTACGATAACGCCTTCTATAAAAAAAACTTATATGCCCCCAGGGCATAACTTAAAACCCTTGCACTGAGAGTTGTGGGGGAGTATCCTCCTCAAAAATATATTTTCTATTTGGAAATCATCTCTGCTGAACAAAATGGCTATCTCAAAATTTTGATTGGATGTGTTTGGGGAAAGGCGGGGCGTGGGGGAGGGGGGCTAGTTGCCCTCCAATCATTGTCGACTATTAAAAAGGGCAGTAGCGCTTTGAATTTCCAGCCGAAAGAGCCTTTTTTGAAGTTTCTACGACAACGCCATCTCTAAAAACCTTATATGCCCCCAGGGCATAACTTAAAACCCTCGCCTTGAGGGTTTTGGTGGAGTGTCCTTCTCAAAAACATATTTTCTATGTGGAAATCAACTACACTGTACAAAAGGGTTATCTTAAAGTTTTGATTAGATATGTTTGGGGAACTCATGGGCATGGGCGTAGTTTAGTTTTACTACTGATGACGGTCACTGTATATGTGACCGAGATATCTGGTATTTTTCGTGAAATTTATTATACACTGTCTATTAAAAAGGATGTTATCCATATTTTGAACTTTTATTTTATCGGCGTAGGGGGGGGGGGCTAGTTGCCCTACAATCACTTTCGACTATGAAAAAGGGTACTAACCATTCGAATTTCCAATCGAATGAGCTTGTTTTGAAGTTTCTACAACAACCCCTTATATAAAAACCTTATATACCCCCAGGGAGTAACTTAAAACCCTTGCCCTGAGGAATGTGGGGGAGTGTCCTCCTCAAAGACATATTGCCTATATGGATATAAACTACGCTGAACAAAATGGCTATCTCACAACTTTGATTAGATGTGTTTGGGGGAATGATGGGCGTAGGTGGGGGGGCTAGTTGCCCCCCAATCACTTTTGACTATTGAAAAGGGCACTAGAACTCTCAATTTCCAATCGAATGAGCCCTTTTTGAAGTTTCTACGACGAACCTTTCCATATGAAGTGCCCAGCTCTAAAGGAAAACAATAATAAATAGTAAATTGTGCCAACATCGCTCTTATATACCCTTGGGGCATAACTTAAAACCCTTTCCCCGAGGGTTGTGGGGGAGTGTGCTCCTCAAAAACATAGTTTCTATCAGGAAATCAATTACGCTGAACCGAATGGATATCTCGAAATTTTGATTGGATTTCTTTGGGGAAATGATGGGCCTAGGGGGGGGGGGCTAGTTGCCCTCAAATCACTTTCGACTATTAAAAAGGACACAAGCTCTTTGAATTCCCAATCGAATGAGCCTTTTTTGAAGTTTCTACGACAACACCTCTATAAAAAACCTTATATGCCCCCAGGGCATTACTTAAAACCCTTGCCCCGAGGGTTGTGGGGGAGTTTCCTGCTCAAAAATATATTTTCTATCTGAAAATCAACTACGCTGAAAAAAATTACTATCTCAAAATTTTTATTGGACGTGTGTGGGGAATGATGGGCGCAGGGGGGGGTTGTTGACTTCCAATCACTGTCGACTATTAAAAAGGGGACTAGCCCTTTGAATTTCCAATCGAACGAGCATTTTTAAAGTTTCTATGACAACGCTTTCTTTAAAAACCTTATCTGCCCCAGGGCATAACTTAAAACCCTTGCCCTGAGGGCTGTGGGGGAGTGTCCTCCTCAAAAACATATTTTCTATCCGGAAATCAACTACGCTGAACAAAATGGTTGTCTCAAAATTTTGATTGGATGTGTTTGGGAAGAGATAGGCTTGGGGAGGGCTAGTTGCCCTCCAATCACTTTCAACATTTGAAAAGGGCACTAGCCCTTTGAATTTCCAACCGAATGAGCTTTTTTTGAAGTTTCTACGACAAAACCTTCTCTAAAAACCTTATATTCCCCCAGGGCATAACTTACAACCCTTGCCCTGAGGGTTGTGGGGAAGTGTCCTCCTCAAAAACTTATTTTCTGTCTGGAGATCAACTATGCTGAACAAAAAGGCAATCTCAAAATTTTGATTGGATGAGTTTGGGGGGAATGAAGGGTTTAGGCAGAGGGGCTTGTTGCCCTCTAATCATTTTTGACTATTAAAAAGGGCACTAGCCCTTCGAATTTCCAATCGAAGGAGCCTGTTTTGAAGTTTCTACGACAGCGCCTTCTATAAAAACCTTATATTCCCCCAGGGAATGACTTAAAACCCTTGCCCGGAGGGTTGTGGGGGAGTGTCTTCCTCAAAAATATATTTTCTATCTGGAAATCAACTACGCTGAACAAAATGACTATCTCAAAATTTCGATTAGATGTGTTTGGGGGAATGATGGGCATAGGTGGGGGGGGGGGCTTTTTGCCCCCCAATCACTTTCGACTATTAAAAAGGGCACTAGAACTCTCAATTTCCAATCGAATGAGCCCCTTTTGCGTCAAGTTCGCTTAGTTTGAGCAAACTTAAAGATAGTCCTCTCTCAATCAGTGAAACACTTGTATTTTCGAATTACTTCCAGGCATAAATCATGCAGAGTTCAGCATAATGCCTCTAAAATTGAATTCTGTAAAGTGGTTCCGAAGCGAAAAACGGATATAGACAAAACCAAAAGCTGGAAGAGAAGTTTCACAAGATCGGCAGAAATTAAAGTTTATAATGTGGGATCGTCAACGTGCTTTTTCTTGTGACGTAGCGGAAGAACTGAGGCTTCATGACTCTATGACTATAAATGTCCAAGACAGGGTCAAAGAAGTGGCAACGACCCTAAAGGACGAAAGAGTGCTCGCAAAGTTGGCAGAAGGCAATATGATGGATCGTGAGTGCAAGTATCATGCTCGTTGTCTAGTGAAATTTTATAATTGTTTGAGACCTTTTCTAAAGCCTGTGTCACCCAAAAGCCACGACCAGAATAAAGAAGATTCGGATTTTGCAGAGTTAGTGAATATATTAGAAGAAAGCAGGCACGAGGGTCTTAGCTTCAAACTTACAGATCTGAATACTGCATACGAAACCAAACTTTTCAGCCTTGGGATTAGGACCAAAGGGAAGATATATTCAACATGGTTTAAATAAAGACTTCTGCAGTCGGTTGACGATATCATGGAAACAAAAAGGAACAATAAAGATGTTACTCTAGATTTCAAACACAATATTGACGCTGCCTTTCACTATAACACCGGTGCAGACATCAGCAAGGATAAAATTGATGTCTTGGCGAGGGCTTTACGTATTCTTCGCCGCAATCGATTTGACAAAACCTCCGAGATCAGCAAAACGTTAAATAAAATCAGTCAGCGTGATTCTGTTCCGCTTGAGCTATTGACGGTTGTGCGAATGATCTTGCATGGACCAAGTGTTGAGCAAAATACTGCCCTAGGTGTCTACAAAAAGGCTTTTTTACTGTTAGTACCGGTGACAACAGTGACGAGAACACTATATCTACTTTGTCGAAGCATTCTTTGTACTTAGGCCTCAATAGTAGAGGGGCAGACCTTACCGACATTTTCAAGCCCGAGAAACAGCCTTTTCCACCTTCCCTGTCCGATTACGGCAAGATGTGGTTTGGAACAAAAATCTGACGTAATCGACTGTTTGACGGCAGAGCATGAAGAGCCACTGCCTAAAAGTCTCCCAACCGTCGACTTAATCCAACCACCTGGAATTAGTTTTGGTGAATGCCCTCGCTTGAACTTCGACACCTTCATTAGAAAGCAATAATCTCAAAACGACACTCAAAGGATTGATCTCGTCTTTGACATCTATACCGATGACAGCCTAAAAAATGGAGTGCTTGAGCACAGAGGAACTTCGTCCTGTGCAGAGGACATCATAGACTGAACCCACGTTCCTCAGATGAACTGGCATGACTTTTTGAAATCAATTGAGAACAAGAGTCAACTCTTCCATTTTTTGGTGACTATGCTAGTCCAGGAATTGCAGGCCATCTTTGTATTGGCCACTTTTGGAAACACAGTTAATTCAACGCGTGATATCACTTTTCGTGTAGGCCTCACACTTATTATCCACGAAGAAGGTGACACTCGTGTAATGGTCCATACCTTCCATCAGGCCCAATGTGACTATAATTTTATAGTCATCATAACTTTGGATTCTGATGTAGTTGTGATTGTAACAGCTTTGTTTCAGCAGATTCAGATTTAAAACCTGTTTGTTATCTATGGGCATGGATCAAAGACAAATATACTACCCATTCACGATATTACTTATCTTCTAGGACCTGACAGGTCTGGCAGCCTACTCTTTTTGCATACCTTCTCTGGATGCAATACAACTTCTTATTTGGCTTTTCATGCGAAGCATGGTCTTTGAACACCTGGAAAGCTGTGGAATCAATTCTTCTGACTTTCGTTACTCTGAGTACATTAGAAACCCCGCTCCTAGATTGTCACTTTACAGACATCCAGCTATTCGTCGTCGTTCTTTACGAAAAACCAAGCGGCTTGTCTGACGTGAACGGTGTGCAGAAGGAGCTTTTCACACGAAAAACAACCGGAATGGAAATACTACCCCAAACAGTGGCTGTTCTTTAGCAGCATAGCAAATGCACTTACTTGTAGGCCCAGAGATGGGTATCATCTTGTTGTCTGGAACTTTTTCCACTGGATCCAGATTTATATGCCTGGGTGAAGCATGACGGAAGCTGGGAGCCTTTCTGGACTGATCTTCCTGAGTCAGCAACAATTTGCAAGGAACTGCTCAAATGCGGCTGCAAAACATAGTGCAAAACTAGGTACAAATGTGCAAAAGCTTTCCTTAAATGCACAGTTCTATGTTCGTGCAGAGTTTGGAATAATCAGTACACTCAGTAGTGCACTTTTCGTAGTTTTAATTATCAGAAAATGATTTTAAACTGTATTCTGTCCGTGACACCCTCATTTTTTTTTTTTTTGGCAATCTTTATGATAAAGCAAGTCGTAATTGGCTATTTTATTCCTATGATCCATGTGATTGTTTAACTATTTTGAAATACTTGAAGTAGTTTAGTATTCTATATCTTATCATCATAATAGTATGCTTCTTACGTCCGATGTTCCTAAGTCAAGCTGTTTGAGTTGAATAAATGTTTTTTTTTTACTGAAGGCTTATTGAAGAGACCCGAAACGGTAATAAATTACTCACAGTCTAAAACGTATGATCTCCTTCGGAATGTTATAAGAAGGGTATGAGTTCTTGTTAAAGTATAGCATAGAAACCGTGGTTATGATACTGGTAGATCATAAACCAAGAATTCGGAAGCAAAATTAACCTCATTTTTGAAATCAAGACACCCAAATTAGTCAGAAAAGAGATCTTAAACTCTGTCCTCACTCATTCTAAAAATTCACGTGGAAAAACACAAGGCATCGTGGAACCTTAGAGTCAGATTAAAATTTGCAACTTTTTCGATTCTTCACATTTTGCGTAACATGTTAACCAGTTTCTATGCGATTACGATGAAAAATACAAAGTAAGGAAGCGAAAATTACTCAGAAGGGCATGGAGCGTAGCGATGAAAATTATGACAACTCAGCACCCAGGTATCGGACGAAAAAAGTGAGCATATTTTTGGGATCAAGAGAAACAAATTAGTCAGAAACGACCTTCTGATTTGAAAAATTTCTCACTCTGAAAGTCAGCTATTTTTTCCTGCGTGGAAAAACGGAAAACGGCGCGATGATCTCGTCAAAAATGTGGTTCTGCCACCAGTTAGATTATTCATATTTTTTTAACATGTCTGTCAAGCTTCGTGCTCTTACCATAGAACGCACAAGTGTGACGCTTATGTAACCAACTATACGGTGAGTTTATAAACTGGAGCTTCTCATGAATTATTTCTCACGCATATCACATTTGTAGGGCTTTTCCCCAGTTTTAGTTTGCTGGTGAAATTCTGATTTGAAGTGAAGCTTTTTCCACAAGCATCACACTCAAAAGGTTTATCTCTAGCATGAATTCTTCGATGTATAGATAAAATATGATCGGAAGTAAAACTTTTTTCAGGTACATCACACTAGAATGGTTTTACACTTGTATGACTTCTTTGGTGTTTCAATAAATTAGAACCAAAAACCAAGTTTTTCTTACATATATCACAATGGAAAGGTTTTTTCCAGTGTGAGTTCGTTAATGCATAGATTAACTCTATTTAGAAATGAAACATTTTTTACATATATCACACTCAAAAGGTTTTTCTCCAGTGTGTATTCTTTGATGAATTGATAATCTCTGATTATTGGTGAAACTTTTTTCACAAATGTCACACTCAAAAGGACTTTCCCCAGTGTGAGATCTCCGGTGTATAGATAAATCACCACTGGAAATAAAACATCTGTTACATATCTCACAATTAAAAAGTTTTTCCCCAGTACTAGTTCTTTGGTGTCTGGTGAAATTATAGCTACTAGAGAAGCTTTTTTTGCAGACATCGCATACCAAATTTTTTTCCCAGCATGAACAACCCTTTGATGACTCGATAAAATGGATCTTGTTTTGAATGATCTCCCACACACTTAGCATTCAAAATGTTTCTCTCCAGTGTGAATTCTTTGTTGATCAGACAATCAGGATTTTTGACTAAATGTTTTCGTATATATATGAAATTCAAAGGATTGTCCTCCATTCTTAGTTCTTTGGTGTTTAGATAAACTTTAACAAGAAACAAAACTTTTCTCACAACCATTAACTTTGAAAGATTTTGGCTTTTCTTCAGCTCTCTCTTTTTCTCTTATATCAATTTCAGCAAATTTATGAATGGTACTTCTGAATTCGTGCTTGTGGTCAGATTTAAGTTCCTGCTTAACATACACACTTGTAAAACTGGTTACATACTGTGTTCTCAATTTTTTTGAAGAAGGATCATTCTCAAGCAACAATGTATGAGTGTTATCTAGAAAACAATCATATTAAATGACAAGTCTTAATAGAAAGTCACAAGGGGGCCGTGGGTCTTCCAACCCTCGAATCCAAGCAAGAAAAGAAAGAGTATCTTGAAACTCCAAAAAATCTCCAAACGTATCGCATCGCACAAGGACCTCTAAACTGTACCAAAAACGCTACAGTTGTACAACGTTAGCAAGGCTGCCTCTGATTTTAATTTAATCGTGGGTACTTTAAACACCTTGTTTTCTCGCTTACTAGAAGATATAAAAACTAAACTGGCCTGATTAAATCTATGAGCTTCCTCTTTTCTCTTCATTTCCCTTCTCCACCTGTTTTCCTCAGTCAGATATCTCTACATTTTAAAAATCAAGGTTCAAATGAGTTTCAGTTGTCCACTCGAGAAATTAATAATAATAGAAAGATCCCATTTTTGTTTAAAATTTCTAAATTATTCACAGCAGCGTATGACTAAATCTAAAAAACCTGACGGATCAAAGTTTATTTGAGCATAGGTATTTTGATTATTTGAAGCAGAAATACTTCACGAAACTACAACACTGCAAACAAATTTGTATTTTTTTTAAACTGTTAAGGATGTAGAGATGCGGCAGTAAAACTACCAGCCCTCCTCCCATGCCTCTTTTAGCTACCGACCTCCAAGACCTCTGATCAAAGCTCTGAAATAGCAATCTTGTGTAACTTAGTCTAAAGTTCAAATAAGTATGTCTATTGAAATTACAAAACCCCCCAAATCCCTTGTAAAAAGGTCTTAATTTATAAAATTACCATTGTATATTTACAAACTTTGTTGTTGGGAAATAGTCGTGTTTGAAATAGTCTTTAAAAGGCTAAGGGTATTAAGATGACAATTTCAGAAAAATTTAAAAGAGATGCCGAATAAATTTGAAACTCACCATAAGCCAAGTGGGATATGGAGTACCAACAGTATCTATGTAACGGCTTTGGGTACGGAGTTTAAACTTTCAGAGCATTTTGAGAGGGATATTAAAGAGTAATTGGAGGGCAACTAGCCCCTCTCACCCTTTTGGACGCTCTCCCCTCAAGACTTGTAGAAAATTTGAAGACCATTTTTTTTTAAAAATTGTCAAAAGGTCTAACAATTGTGCCTCCGGAGATGCCATGCCCCCAGAGCCCCTAAAACAAGTTATAGAAATTTTTAGGTTTCTTTTTTTCCTTTTTTTCATTCTCAAAGACATAATTTCCAGAACTTTTAACTACGTTGAACAAAGTGGCTATCTCAAAATTTTGATTGGATGTGTTTGGAGAAATGGTGGGTGTGAGAGGGGGGTTATTTTCCATCCAATTACTTTCGACTATTAAAATGGGCACTGGCAGCTTCAATTTCCAATCGAATGAGCCCTTTTAAGTTTAAACGACAAAACTTTTTATATAAAACTTATATGTCCCCAGGGCAAAGCTTTTTAGGTTTCTTTTTTTCCTATTTTTTCATTCTCAAAGACCTAATTTCCAGAGCTTTAGCTACGTTGAACAAAATGTTTATCTAAAAATTTTGATTGGATGTGTTTGGGGAAAAGGTGGGCGTGAGAGGGGGGTTAGTTGCCCTCCAATAATTTTCTAATAATAGAATAGCACTAGCCCTTTCAATTTCCAATCGAATGAGCCCTTCTTTAAGTATCTACGACAAACCTTTCTATAAAAACCTTATTTGCCCCCAGGGCATAACTTACAACCCTTACCCTGACGGCTATGGGGAGTTGGCATTTCCAAAGACCCAACTTCCAGAACTTTCAGCTACGTTGAACAAAATGACTATCTTAAATTTTGATTGAATGTTTTAGGGGAAATGAGGGACGTGAGAGGGGGGTTAGTGGCCCTCCAATTATTTTTGTTTATTAAAAAGGGCACTATCCCTTTCAATTTCCAATTGAATGAACCCTTTTTGAAGTTCTTATGACAACGCTATGTATAAAATCCTCATATACCCCCAGGGCATAACTTACAACCTGAGGGCACTGGGGGGTTCATCATCCTCAAAAACATTATTTCCAGAACTTTCAACTATGTTGAACAAAATGGCTATCTAAAAATTGTGATTGTCTGTGTTTGGGGAAATGTTGGGTGTGAGAGGATGGTTAGTTTCTCTCCTGTCACTTTCGACGATTAAATGGAGCTAGCCCTATTAAATTGGCACTAACCCTTTCAACTTCCAATCCAATGAGCCCTTTTTAAAGTTTTTACGACCACAATTTCTATGAAAACCGTTTATGCCCCCAAGGCATAGATTACAATCCTTGTCCTGAGGGATATGGTGGGGGAGGGGGTTGTCTTCCTCAAAGACCTAGTTTCCAGAACTTTCAACAACGTTGAATGAAATGTCTATCTCAAAATTTTGATTGAATATGTTTTGGGAAATGGTGGGCGTGAGAAAAGGGTTAGTTACTCTCCAATGACTTTCCACTATTAAAAAGGGCACAAGCTCATTCAGTTTCCAACTGAATGAGCCATTTTTAAAGTTTCTACGACAACGTTTTATATAAAAACCTTATATGCCCCCAGGGCATAACTTACAACCCTTGCCCTGAGGGATATGGGGAGAGTGTCCTCCTCAAAGATACAATTTACAGATCTTTCAGTTATGTTGAACGAAATGGCTATCTCAAAATTCTGATTGGATTTGTTTGGGGAAATGGTGGGTGTGGAAGGGGTGTTAGTTTCCTTCCAATCACTTTTGGCTATTAAAAAGGGTACAAGCACTTCGAACTTCCAATCGAATGATCCCTTTTCGAAGTTTCTACGACAACTCTTTCGATACGAAGGTTCTTGTCTAAAAGAAACAAAAAAAAAAAACATTGTGCCAACATCGTTTTTTACTTTGGCAGCGCGATTGCAGTGCTTATGACTTAGGAATTATGTGATACCTTACATATTTTAATCCATATTCTAATACGCAAATCCAGTTTAAAGGTGTCAGAATCAGGTTTTGGCTGTTCAGGTATACTAAGTAAAACCTCCAGAAGATCATCATCATGTTTAGGTTATTACTTCAAAAAACTCTTCATTGTCATTTGAATATGTACTGAAAAAATATAAACACTTTTACTTTTATAACTTCAATATCAAATAATATTAAAATTTTGATTACTAAATATCAGTATATATATATTGAACTGACAATGCACCTTCATTTGTATTTTTTTCAGTAAAGTGTAAATTATGTTCTGGCCTTGGGAAGGCATAGGGGTTTTGAGCCCAACTCATGTTAATTTCTGCTCGTTTTGAGTTCGACTCGTTTATTTATTGTAATTTCTGTTCGTTTTGGGTTTCATTTATTCATCGATGCTGATTTGTGGTAGTTTGAATCTTGGTAGTTTATTTGTTTTAGTTTTTGCTCATTTTTTGTTTAATGAAGTTCTTTACTTTTCTATAAAAACTTATGTTGTGGAATTTTTTTTTTATTAGTTTATGTTTGTTTTATATTGACATAGTCTTTTCAGGGAAAAGAAAATTATAATTTAAATATTGTCGTTTTTTAAGACTTTATAATTTGGCCTGCTGTTTGTATGCGGGTGAAAAATTTTCAGCAATTTTAACAACATACATTCTCTTAAAAATCTAGACACAAATAGTAGTGTTTAGTCTAGTTTCATACCTCCTCTAGTTGACCTGAAATGGACAACTTGATACCATTAACAAAAAAATCTGTTTACTTTCTTTGATAGCTTGGCTATACTTACGCTATTTTGAATTGGTTAAATTTTAAGAGCAGAAGTAGCCCCGAAAGCTTGAACATAATACACTCAGTCGTTCCTAGAATACTGCTGAGATGCCTTATTGGGAATTAGCAATATAACAGTGCAATTGAATTTAATCTTCAGGCAACATTTAGTTTTTAAACATAATGGGCAAATGGGAGGTTTGGCGAGGTAGCCGGATTAGGTGTCCTTCAATCTCTTTAGAATATTAAAATGAACATCAGCCCTTTCTATTTTCAGTCAGAAGTTCCTATAACAAATCCTTCGATACGAAATACCCTGGTCTAAACAAAAAAATAAATAATACATTATCTTTATTATAAAAATTTCAAGCCTCCCAATCGCTTTCGACTATTAAAAAAAGCACTAGGCCTATCGATTTTCAATCGAAAAAGTTCTTTTTGAGTTTCTACGACAAAGTTTTCTATAAACAACTTATATACCCCCAGAGCATAAATTGCAACCCTTGACCTAAGGGCTGTGAGGGGGTTTGTCATCCTAAAAAACCTAATTTCCAGAACTTTCAACTACGTTCAACAAATTGTCAATCTAAAAATTTTGATTGGATGTGTTTGGGGAAATGGTGGGCATGAGAGGGGCTTTAGTCACTCTCCAATCACTTTCTACTATTGAAAAAGGCACTAACCTGTTCAATTTCCATTCAAATGAGCCCTTCTAAAGTTTTTGCGACAACGCTTTCAATATAAACCTTATGTAACCCCAGGGAGTAACTTACAACCCTTGCTCTGAGGGCTGGGGAGGGTGGTCGTCATCCTCAAAGACCTAATTTCCAGAACGTCATACTACGTTGAATCAAATGGCTATCTCAAAATTTGGATTGGCTGTGTTTGGGGGACTGGTGGGCGGGAGAAGGGGGTTAGTTTTCCTCTAATCACTTTTGACTATTAAAAAGGGCACTAGCTCTCCCAATTTCCAATTGAATGAGCCGCTTTTGAAGTTTTTACGACAACGCTATCTATGAACACCTTGTATGCCCACAGGGCATAACTTTACAATCTTTGCCCTGGGGGTTCTGGGGGTTTTTTAATCCTCAAACACATAATTTCCAGAACTTTCAACTACGTTGAACAAAATGGCTATTTCTAAACTTATATTGAATGTGTTTGGATAAATGATGGGTGTTAGAGGGGGTTTAATCACTCTCCACTCACTTTCGGCTATTAAAAAGGGCACTAGCCTATTTAATTTAAAACCAAATAAGCCCCTTTTGAAATTTCTTCAACAACTTTCTATATAAACTTTATACGTCCCCAGACCATAACTTACAACCCTTGCACTATGGGCTTTGAAGAGGTTATCATCCTAATAGACCTAATTTCCTGAACTTTCAACTACGTTGAACAAAACTGATATCTCAAAATTTTGTTTGGATGTGTTTGGGGAAATGGTGAGCGTGAGAGGGGGGTTAATTTCCCTTCAATCCCTTTCGACTATTAAAAATGCAACTAGCCCTTTCAATTTCCAATTGAATGAGCCCTTTTTGAGGTTTCTACAACATCGCTTTCTGCAAGGACCTTATATGCCCCCAGGGCATATAACTTACAACCCTTGCCCTGAGGGCTATGGGGGAGAGGGGTTGTCCTCCTTAAAGACCTAATTTCCAAAACTTTCAACTAGGTTGAATAAAATGGCTATCTAAAAATTTTGAATGGATGTGTGGGAAAAAGCTGGACGTGGTAAGGGGGTTAGTTGCCGTCAAATCACTTTAGATTATTGAAAAAGGCACTAGCACTTTTAATTTCCAATCGAATGAGCCATCTTTCATGTTTCTACGACATATATTTCAATAAATACCTTATATGCCCCCAGGGCATAGCTTGTAACCCTTGCCCTGAAGACTCGGGGAGGAGTGTCAAAGGTATAATACTCAGAAGTTTCAACTGCGTGGAACAAAATGGCTATATCAAAATTTTAGATTTGTTTGGAGAATTGATGGGCGTGGAAGGGATGTCAGTGGCCTTCCAATCACTTTTGACTATTAAAAAGGGCACTAGCCATTTCAATTTACAATCAGTTGAGCCTTTTTTGAAGTTTCTGCGACAACACTTTCTTTAAAAACATTATATACCCCCAGGACATAACTTACAACCCATATCCTAAGGGCTGTGGGGCGTGTAATCCTCAAATACGTTATTACCAGAACTTTAAGCTACGTTGAACAAAATGGCTATCTGAAATTTTGATTGGACGTGTTTGGGGAAAAGGTGGGTGTGAGACAAGAGTTTATTAGTTAGCTGTCCTCCGATCAGATTCGACTATTAAAATGTTTCTAGCCCTTTGAATTTCCAGTCGAATGAATCTTTTCTGAAGTTTCTACGACAACACTTTCTATAAAAACCTTATATGCCCCCCAAAGCATAACTTACAATCCTTGCCCTGAGCGCTGTGAGGGAGTGTCTTCCTCAAAAACATAATTTACATGAGGAAATCAACTATGCTGAACAAAATAGCTATCCCAAAATTTTGATTGGGTGTGTTTCGAGAAATGGTGGGCGTAAAAGGGGTGTTAGTTGCCTTCCAATAACTTTCGACTATTAAAAAGGGCACAAATCACTCCAATTTCCAATTGAATGAGCCTTTTTCGAAGTTTCGACGACGACTTCTTCGATACGAATTGCCCTGGTCTAAAGGAAAAAATAATAATTAATACATTGTGCAAACATCGTTCTTATATGCCCCCAGGGCATAACTTAAAACCCTTGCCCTGAGGGTTGTGGGGGACTGTCCTTCTCAAAAACATAATTTCTATCGGAAAATCAATTACGCTGAACAAAATGGCTAACTCAAAATTTTGATTGGATGCGTTTGGGGAAATAGCGGGGGTGGAAGGGGTGTTAGTTGCCTTCAAATCACTTTCGACTATTAAAATGGCACAAGCCGCTACAATTTCCAATCGATCGAGCCCTTTTCGAAGTTTTTGCGACAACTCCTTCAATACAAAGTGCCTTGGTCTAAAGGAAAAAAAATAAATAAGTAAATTGTGCCAACATCGTTCTTTACTTAGGCAGCATGATTTCGCTGCCTATGATCATTTGTTGTTCCTTTGTTTATAGCTAATTATTAGTTTGTAGGTGAGTTGTATGTGCCCGCCATGTCGCAAGTGCTTTTTGTATCTTTCTTGGGGCGGGTATTGGAATGTTAGTTAAGTGTGTTTTGATGTTAAATAAAATGAACTGAACTGAACTTATAAAATTATACATTGTATATATATGTTTTTGTTTTTTTCATTTTGCAATATAAATATCTTTATTTTCAAAATTGTATTAATACAATTTTTTCTGTCAAGTTCTCTTTATATTTGCTGTAATGAATCACTAAGTCATAAATTGGTGTGACTTTTCTTTGTTTCAAGTGTTAAATAACATTTGAAACCTTTTATTTATTATAACAGGAACTAATATACTCGTGTCATATTAGACAAAATGGACAAAAAAGTATATTTGCAATAATTTTGTTTTTAGAACACGCTAAGATATAGAGAAACTGCTAACTTAACTGAAAACTAGTGATTGGCTAAAATTTAGAGAAGGGACGGAACAAAACAGGTCTCTAAACAAATCACAATTAAGCGCTAAACAAATAAAACAGAGATCTAAAGGAAATTGGGGTTGTCTTTTGTCGATAAGAAGTGAGGAAGGAACCTTGGGGCAAGAAACCTATCTTTAACTAATTTGTGGCATCAACCTGTCTAGTCTCAACCTCTTTGAATTTAATGAAGAAATAATATTATAAAACCTTTTCTTCACTTTGTTTAGTAAAACTTGCTTTGGCCTTTGTGAAGAGTGCTAGTGCAGATGGATCCTGAACTGCATCCCCCCATGATTTTAAATTGAATTTTTTGAATTTAATGTTTTCAAAAAATCATGGTGTCCATAGCAGTCCGTCGAGTCCAAGGACAGGTCGTTGGCCATGCATCTTTCAAACAACGAAGAATATAGAATTGTTAGATCCTCTTGGCCTATCATATAAATTCTACACCCCACACATCAACAATTTTATTGAAAACAGTGGGAAAACTATTATTCAAAATTGAAGGAGAGTTCAGGATTTAACGACTAAGACCTGTGGCTTTCATGCACTACTCTATTTCATGTTTAGATGTCGTGGCTATAATTACAAGCAGTTGTTCAACATTTACGGGGACATTCATCGTCTGAACGAGTTCCTAGTGGAACATGTACTTCCAACCGTGTTTAATATTGATTTTCGTGCCCTACGAATAAAATGTTCTAAAAATGTATGTAAAATTGTTTATTAATAAAAATAATGTATATATATATATATATATATACATGTATATTCTTCTACTACGTATAGGTATTTGTCGACAACAACTGATATGGGTTGATCATCTGAATTCACTTTATACTGATCCTGATGTCCTGCAATGTCAGGGTCACATTTTTCACAGTATAATGTAACTTCACTCTTATCATGTCTCTTTGTATAGTCAATGATACTATTTTATTCGTATTGTAAAATTCATGTGTTTCAATTTGCTTATTTGAAGCAATTTCACATAACGTGTTTTAAAATGGTGAATCACATTCTATAACAGCTAAATAAAAATCAGTAGGCTTATAATTCATCGAAGCAATTGTCTTCATATTGATAACCTAGAAGCGTTAGGAGTTTTCATTATTGTAGTCTGTGGGAAGATACACACTAGTACACACAGAACAATCCACTCTCACAGCTAGACAATAATCATTTGCTTTGAAAAAGCTTGAGCAGAGAGCTGATTTCACAAACGTAAAACATCCACCCGAGGGTCGGCCTCTATTTTTCAGCTGTCTAGGGGGTACGCAATAAGTTGTCATATCCTCAAGCTCAAGTATGCTCAGACTATGTTTAGTAAAAAAAAATGTTCCTGGAGACAAATCACACTAAACTCAGACGGGAGGCTTTCCAGAACCAGAAGTTTATTAATAAAAAAGTCGCTTATATTACACGATAGAAGTGTTAGTGACGAGGTTATTAGTTCGTGGGTTTACGGTTTTTTGAGGACTTTACACTATCTCAAGTATGACCCTGCTTTATGCAACCAATGCAAAAGGCCGCCTTCTGACACAGGGTATTGGACATAGATTTGTGAATGGCGGAGCCGCAGTTGGAGTAGAAATAACAGTTTTTACAATCTGCAGCAAGGTGACCGATTGCGTGCCAATTAAAGCATTGCTGAGGCAAGAACACGAACTCTTCAACCGGGAGGTGTTCATATCTCAACAGCAACCTTATAAGAAAATCGAAATATATTT